>NC_133650.1:272748192-273048192 GCF_009905375.1 Apium graveolens | reverse complement strand
CATTGACCCTTCATTACACAACCATGGATCGCAACAGGTTAAAGTATGAAAATAAGCCACAACCTTAACTTTTATTACATCGTACCAAGTCCCAACTAGTTCAACTTATAATTGATAATGATATCGTTCTTACAAACTTGTATAACTCATCTACAATAAAAAGCTTCTGCTAGCTCGATCCTGCTTAACCTGGAATCCTAGCTCGCACATTGGATTGGGAATCCTTGTTACCAACAATTCTCCTTTTTAACTGTTGAAAACATAAAAAGGTTTGCAAGAGTGAGCTAACTAGCTCAGCAAGTCATAATAGCAACAACTGAGGTTAAACAATAATCAATTGAAATGATTCAGAAGAATCAAGTTTCTGAATAAGCAATGATTAGAATTGGATATTCACTTTTCATTTTGAAAACCAAGGTTAGGCTGCTAATCAGTCACGCACTAACCCCGAGTAAGGCTCCCAGCTTTGTTCTATATACTGGATCCAAGGAATGCATTGGCCTACTATGACCATGAATCTTGTCCGACCACGAATCTGGTTCACATTTATAAAACCATCAAATTCTAAAACAATTCAAAATGATAACCAAGTTAAATCAATAAGCTGAATCATAAACAACATTTATCTTGAAGCATAGGGTGATTCACAATACCATGAAGGTATAACAATGAATTCAAAAAGATTAACTTTCAATCAAGGAAAGAATCAGAAAGTAGAAGACCAAGGGTTCAAGGGTTCCGAGGATTGGTCTTCTGTTAAACAAGAAATAAGGGTTGGTATGTCAAGCAATTCAATATCAGAAATCAATATATGGCAGATATGTATTTGTGAAGTAGTATCATATGTGTCTGGCTCGTATCCGAGAATTCAACAATCAATGGTTTATGAAGAATAAGGCTTATGGCTCAAGATCAATAAGAAGCAGGGTTCAAGGTTGAACAGTTTAAAGCGCTTGCAAGATAAAACAGGATATATTTTGAATACTAGCAACATGTTATGAGAAAGTTTAAAAATATTTACAATATATCTTGAAGAAGGTTCAAAAGTACTTGCCTTAACACAAATGATTTCCAACTTTACTTGTACATCTATCAGTTTTACTTTTTAATTACTTTCCTTCTTTTCCTATGCCTTGCTTCCATTCATCAATCGCATTCCTTCTCTTTCTACGCTTCAATTCTATTTACGGATCATTGACTTTCTTTTTCTAAGTCTCACTTACTCTGCTAGTCATCACAAGTATTTATTAATACTCAATCTCATATTATTTTAATCGACACATAGAAGTCATAAGCTTTTGTCTATCATTCGTTTCACCCAAATCCGATTTACGGATTGAAAGTTATGATTTAAACAGTCAAACAATAACCACATAGACATATAACATATCAATTAGATAGCACATAGCACATAGCACACAAGATATTCGGTCAAAATAATTTTTCAAAGAAGATTCAGGGTCAAAATGATTTTCCAGGTATTTAATACGAAATTTTTGAACATTTTTCGAAACTAAAATAGGCCTCTGAATCATTTTATAATTAAATAATAGGGTTCGAACACCCGAATCTGACTTTAAAATAATTTTATAATAATTATCGAGCCTTAAAAATAATTTAAATTAATATTTTAAAGCTTGAATCTATTTTTCGGAATTTTTAAACCCTAATAAATAATTAAATATAATTAAACAATCAATTAAAATTAACTAATAACTAATTAAATTAATTAATCAATTAATATTTAAATTAGTTGACTAATTAAATATTTAATTATCAACTAAAATTAATTAATTAAATAATTGGGATTTATTTTTAACTTAAAAATAATTTTCAGAAAATAAATAATAAATTTTTAAATTTTAAAAATAAATAAAAATCAAATTTTGAAAATATTATAAAAAGAAAATATAATTTTTGAAAAGAAAAACAGAAATTTGATATTCGAAACTTTTGTAAACAAAAATCCAGGTTTTGTAAATTTGGCAAAATATAGGGACTTATTTGTATTTTATCCCCGTCACCATCACCGATCGCCGGCGATCGCCATTAACGGCGATCCCGAGCTTTTTCGGTGACACAAAACCAGCCCAGAATCACACAAAAATCTCAGGGGATGATCTTTTCTGAAACAAACATGTTTATTTCAGATGTACCACTATGTTTCTTACTGTTCAGCTTAGAATAGTCAAGTCCTATTGAAGTCTTAAATTTAAATCTTTGACTATCTATTATCTCCTTCTGAGTCAAAGCTGCATTTTTAAACGCCTGTAACTTCTTTTCTAAGTCAGCAATTTGGGTTCTAAGAATGGCTTCAATGTCTGCATTGCACTTAACCTTATTCTCTAGATATTATTCTTTTGTTTAAGGTGTTCTAGTCCAACTACAACCAATTCTAGTTCTTCATTCCTAGAGATTAAACTCTCAGATTTAAGAACTAACTTATCATTTTCAAGTTTATATGCAAGCATGCTTGTATGAACATTATACAATCCTAAAGTATGTTCATGCACAATAGATTTGTATTCAGACACAGACATATCTATAGTGGTAAGTTCAGGAACTTGAGATGATCGTGATGATTCCTCTGTAGAGTCTTTCATAAGAGCCAGATTTATATACTCTTCCTCTTTATCCGAATCAGTATCATCCCAGCTTGTTCCTTCAGCAATGTACGCTCTTCCCTTTTCCTTCACCACATAAGCATTCAGCTTATGTTTCAGCTCCTCATTCTTCCTCTTCAAATCTTCATAAGTTTCCTTCTTTTCATAGAAGTCTTTTGCTTTTGCTTCCTTGGGCTTTCTATAATCAGATACAAAGTGCCCTGACTCATTGCAGTTGTAACATCTTATTTTGCTCTTGTCTACCCAACTTGACTTCTAGACTCCTCTGGAGCTTGACCCTGATGAGTAGCTTCCTTTTTGAAATCTCCCTGATGAACCCCTTAATTTATAGTTGGGCTTCCTTCTGTGTGATGCCCTCCAAACCCGGGTCAGATGTTTGGGGCTCATAACACACATACCACAATATATAAACCTGTATATAAAATATTATATGCATTGACCCTTCATTACACAACCATGGATCGCAACAGGTTAAAGTATGAAAACAAGCCACAACCTTAACTTTTATTACATCGTGCCAAGTCCCAACTAGTTCAACTTATAATTGATAATGATATCGTTCTTACAAACTTGTATAACTCATCTACAATAAAAAGCTTCTGCTAGCTCGATCCAGCTTAACCTGGAATCCTAGCTCGCACATTGGATTGGGAATCCTTGTTACCAACAATTCTCCTTTTTAACTGTTGAAAACATAAAAAGGTTTGCAAGAGTGAGCTAACTAGCTCAGCAAGTCATAATAGCAACAACTGAGGTTAAACAATAATCAATTGAAATGATTCAGAAGAATCAAGTTTCTGAATAAGCAATGATTAGAATTGGATATTCACTTTTCATTTTGAAAACCAAGGTTAGGCTGCTAATCAGTCACGCACTAACCCCGAGTAAGGCTCCCAGCTTTGCTCTATATACTGGATCCAAGGAATGCATTGGCCTACTATGACCACGAATCTGGTCCGACCACGAATCTGGTCCGACCACGAATCTGGTCCACATTTATAAAACCATCCAATTCTAAAACAATTCAAAATGATAACCAAGTTAAATCAATAAGCTGAATCATAAACAACATTTATCTTGAAGCATAGGGTGATTCACAATACCATGAAGGTATAACAATGAATTCAAAAAGATTAACTTTCAATCAAGGAAAGAATCAGAAAGTAGAAGACCAAGGGTTCAAGGGTTCCGAGGATTGGTCTTCTGTTAAACAAGAAATAAGGGTTGGTATGTCAAGCAATTCAATATCAGAAATCAATATGTGGCAGATATGTATTTGTGGAGTAGTATCATATGTGTCTGGCTCGTATCCGAGAATTCAACAATCAATGGTTTATGAAGAATAAGGCTTATGGCTCAAGATCAATAAGAAGCAGGGTTCAAGGTTGAACAGTTTAAAGCGCTTGCAAGATAAAACAAGATATATTTTGAATACTAGCAACATGTTATGAGAAAGTTTGAAAATATTTGCAATATATCTTGAAGAAGGTTCAGAAGTACTTGCCTTAACACAAATGATTTCCAACTTTACTTGTACATCTATCAGTTTTACTTTTTAATTACTTTCCTTCTTTTCCTATACCTTGCTTCCATTCATCAATCGCATTCCTTCTCTTTCTACGCTTCAATTCTATTTACGGATCATTGACTTTCTTTTTCTAAGCCTCGCTTACTCTGCTAGTCATCACAAGTATTTATTAATACTCAATCTCATATCATTTTAATCGACACATAGATGTCATAAGCTTTTGTCTATCCTTCGTTTCAACCAAATCCGATTTACGGATTGAAAGTTATGATTAAAACAGTCAAACAATAACCACATAGACATATAACATATCAATTAGATAGCACATAGCACATAGCACACAAGATATTCGGTCAAAATAATTTTTCAAAGAAGATTCGGGGTCAAAATGATTTTCCAGGTATTTAATACGAAATTTTTGAACATTTTTCGGAACTAAAATGGGCCTCCGAATCATTTTATAATTAAATAATAGGGTTCGAACACCCGAATCTGACTTTAAAATAATTTTATAATAATTATCGAGCCTTAAAAATAATTTAAATTAATATTTTTAAAGCTTGAATCTATTTTTCGGAATTTTTAAACCCTAATAAATAATTAAATATAATTAAATAATCAATTAAAATTAACTAATAACTAATTAAATTAATTAATCAATTAATATTTAAATTAGTTGACTAATTAAATATTTAATTACCAACTAAAATTAATTAATTAAATAATTGGGATTTATTTTTAACTTAAAAATAATTTTCAGAAAATAAATAATAAATTTTTGAATTTTAAAAATAAAAAAAAATCAAATTTTGAAAATATTATAAAAAGAAAATATAATTTTTGAAAAGAAAAACAGAAATTTGATATTTGAAACTTTTGTAAACAAAAATCCAGGTTTTGTAAATTTGGCAAAATATAGGGACTTATTTGTATTTTATCCCCGTCACCATCACCGATCGCCGGCGATCGCCATTAACGGCGATCCCGAGCTTTTCTGGTGACACAAAACCAGCCCAGAATCACACAAAAATCTCAGGGGATGATCTTTCAACTCCCAGAAGCACAAATATGCACTCAAATCATGCAACCAAATAGTGAAATGGCTAGAATCATGGCCTGAAAGTCCCGCCGTATCAATTAGATAGCACATAGCACATAGCACACAAGATATTCGGTCAAAATAATTTTTCAAAGACGATTCGGGGTCAAAATGATTTTCCAGGTATTTAATACGAAATTTTTGAACATTTTTCGGAACTAAAATGGGCCTCCGAATCATTTTATAATTAAATAATAGGGTTCGAACACCCGAATCTGACTTTAAAATAATTTTATAATAATTATCGAGCCTTAAAAATAATTTAAATTAATATTTTTAAAGCTTGAATCTATTTTTCGGAATTTTTAAACCCTAATAAATAATTAAATATAATTAAATAATCAATTAAAATTAACTAATAACTAATTAAATTAATTAATCAATTAATATTTAAATTAGTTGACTAATTAAATATTTAATTACCAACTAAAATTAATTAATTAAATAATTGGGATTTATTTTTAACTTAAAAATAATTTTCAGAAAATAAATAATGAATTTTTGAATTTTAAAAATAAATAAAAATCAAATTTTGAAAATATTATAAAAAGAAAATATAATTTTTGAAAAGAAAAACAGAAATTTGATATTTGAAACTTTTGTAAACAAAAATCCAGGTTTTGTAAATTTGGCAAAATATAGGGACTTATTTGTATTTTATCCCCGTCACCATCACCGATCGCCGGCGATCGCCATTAACGGCGATCCCGAGCTTTTCTGGTGACACAAAACCAGCCCAGAATCACACAAAAATCTCAGGGGATGATCTTTCAACTCCCAGAAGCACAAATATGCACTCAAATCATGCAACCAAATAGTGAAATGGCCAGAATCATGGCCTGAAAGTCCCGCCGCCGCCTGGTTCGATTGTCCGGCCAACATCAACCAGGAATCATCTGTTAAAACAAGTGGTACCATTTGATTCATCTTTCGATGATCTACAACATGATGTAATCAATTTAACACAATAACCCTTATAGAAAAAGCGCCCAATTTCCAATGAAGAACATTCAAACACATAAACCCTAATTTCAATTTCCAGAATCAAACATCATTTTCTCTATGTTATTGAACTCTATTTTTGTCATATAATATACCAAATTGACCAGACAAATATTATTTACATGAAGGAATCATCAAATCATATATACAATATCAAGAACAAATTTTCATAATTTAATCTTTAATAAATTTGATATAAAATAATTAAATAAGAAAAATACCTTGATTTTTGCATCAAAATAGATGGTGGATTCAGAAAGAGGTTTTCGAGAGCTTCGTGTTTATATATTGCACGACCAAATTGGAGTTCGATAACGTCTCCGTTTATACGATTGATTTTCAAGAATGCGGTATTAATTCGATGTTTTCTCTGTATTTTACGGGATTTTACTATTTGATTATGATTATACGAATAAAATGAAATAATAAAAGGGTTATATATATTTATGGAATATTGGATCGTGTTGGATCATTTTGGATCGATAAACTAGTTGATTAGCCGCCATGGAACTGCAAAAACGATCCGATTTCGTACCCATATTGGATAATTATCCAAACCTGGCTTTTTATAAAACACTTTATACGAAAATAATGTAATAATATCCCGTCTTTCGATAATACGGGTTTTGTTGATTCACCGAAATGATTATCGAATCGAAAATCTTGCGTCAGGCCGCACACGGGTCAAACCGTAATCCGGATTGAAAAAGTCAAAGCACGAAAAATGTCCGGAATCACTAGTTACGTGTTGAGGAGGGTGCAACCTTGTCTTCTTGAGCTTCAGGTTCACGAACTACAAGTGCAGTGGTTGTTGGTGAAACTGCGTAGCTCTATGAATAGTTACGTGATAACTCAACACGATAACAACACTAGAATATGACATGTTAATAATACTACGTCTACACAAGAAATCAGGAAGAATGAAGAAAAGACAAATACAAAGAATCAGAAGATTAGAATAAGGCCTGAACTCTGTCTACAGGTCACTGAAAGAAGTTCATTAATATGATCATGCCTCAGTGAAGAACAAAGGTTAAAGACTTTCAGGGTTTCAGAAATATTGAAGATTCAGTAGACAAGTGCTACCGGAAGATTTCAGTGTATTGGCGTTAATTGAAGATAGACAGTGTTCGAAGCATATGAATCTGAAGAATAGAAGACAGGGTATAGACAGAGGTTAATGAAGACATCGTCTAAAGTACCATAAAGGATTCCAGTGAAAGAACAGTTGTTTATTGAGAGTCAGTGTCTGAAGCGATAAAGTTGTTGCAAGCTTAACAATTTAATCAAGGTCATAATACGAAAACCTGAATCGGGGTTAGTCGTCTGTGAACCAGACCAGTTGCACTAGGCGTCAACAACTCGTGAAAGGAATTTGGGTATAATTTATAGAAGGATTGTTAAGTTGAGGAACGTACTTGGATTGAACATTTATATGTTAAAATACGAGAAGAGGTGCGCGGGGTATACAGCTAAACAACTTAGGGGACTGGCGAAGCTCAAAGTTTAATTGATAAATTAAATAAATTTATTTAGTGAACTTAAATATAATTTATTTAATAAACTTAAAATGATTTATTTTATAAACTTTAAATAAGTTTATTTTATAAATCTAAATTAATTTATTTATATAAGTTATATTTAAGTTAGTTTTATTAATTAATTTAGTTACAATTTAAACTTAAAAAGAAAAAGAAAAAAAACAAGAGAAAAAGAAAAACAAAAAAAGAGAAAAAGAAAATACAAAAAGAAAAGAAAAAGAAAAAACAAAACAAAAAGAAAAGAAAAGAAAAGAAAAACAAAACAAAAAAATCAAAAAGGAAATGAAAAAAAGAATAAAACAAAACGTGTACAAAGTTTTAGTTTGTTGTTTTGAATGTTAAGTACATACATGTACTTGGACTTGTAATAGTAGTAGTAAAAGAAGTCGCCATAGAGATTTTCACCCCTGGACGCCATAGGTTATTTTGTGTTAGTTTTGTTTAAGTACAAGATGTACTAGTAACCCCTGTGGTCGCCACGGGTGAGTTAGAATAATAAATAAAAATATTACTTCTCCCTCATGTACCTCCAGTGGTCGCCACAGAACACACCTTGGTCGGCACAGAGCAAGAACTCCCTGGTCGCCACAGAATCCTCATCCACACATTATTGGATATTAAGTCTACACTTTGTAGCAGAAGGAGATTGAGCCATTCATTTTGGATTAATTTCTGTTCATCTTCTCTCCCAAGAGAGTTATAAAATGGCAGCAAAGATTTACAGAGAAGCTCAAGCTTTTTCTATATCCATTTAACTTCTCACCGGAGTAACGTTATAATGCCCGATTTAATTCTTGTATATTCATAGGGGCACTATAATCGTTATCCGGTAATTAAATTCTTAGACAAATAAAAGCTAGATCATTGTATAGGATTTGATTTGTAAATCTTTGTAGTAGCCAGGAACTTTGTTGTTCTTAGATTGTAGCCGGTTAATTTATTTATCAGAGTGTAGCAACACCCCTCGAGGATTTATATACGAATATATATTTCCCCGAATATCTTGTGTTCCTTGTTTTTATCGTTCCAAACACTATTCCTCTCAAGAACACGAAACCACTATCCGAGCACTAAATCTATATCCGCTAAAGATTCGAAAGAATTTTTAATTTAGTGATTATCGTATTCAACCCCCCCTTCTATGATAATTCAGGACCTAACAGTGGTTTTTGTAAAGGCCGTACTCTTACTGGTCAATAGAACCAGGTCCATAGATAACAACTCCCTGCTCTTGCACCGGCTAATGCGTTCTTAGCTTTCCATAAATCACATCTAGGGACATAATAATAAAATCTGCTCTTTCCCTGATTGATGTGTTCTTTTGTTCCAGGTGAACTGGGAGCGTCATCATAAACTTTCTGTTAGACTCTCGTATAGGGTAAACTTTCCCTTGCAGCTTTAATTCACTTAATAGTCTTGCATATCTCTCATAGAGTGAATACAGTGCTTCTCAGGGATGTAGTTTAAATGCCTCATACTGAGTTGTCTGAATATCCATCCTGTTTGCTTTGACTTCTTCTGAACCTTCCATTAAAAGCTCAATGATATCCCACATATCTTTTGCACTGTTACATCCTAGAAGTTGATGAGTCATATCATTATCGGTCGATTCAACAATTATGAGTTGAAGGCTTGTGTCCAGATTTATCAACTCCTTGTCAGTTTCCGTATATTTAGACGGATCCCTGGGAGTGGATGAGGAAGGAATTCTCACACCAGTTGTGGTTGTGGATTCAGTAACTACTTCCATTAGAACATAAGATCCATTCAATAATATCCCAATGTAAAGTGGATTCGAAGCTTTCATAAGCAGCATCATCTTTTTCTTCCATAGGTTGTAATTATCTCTATCGAATGGGGGAACCTTTATACTTCCAATTCTTCGATTGTTCATCATCTTGGCGAAATTAAATTATTTAAAGTTCAAAAATTTCAAGAATGAGAATTTTTGAAAATTAAAAAATTCAAGAAATTTTTAAGAACTTGTGTCTTTCTTTGGATCTTGATTTGTATGTCAATCAACAAGCTCGGATTCCAATTGTTAGTCGCAAAGTATCGTAGAAGGGGGGGGGGGGGGGGGTTGAATACGATACCAATAATCTTTTTGATTCGTTTACAAGTTCTTCGTTAAAAGTAAGGAATCAAATTGGATGCAAAATTATTTGAGGAATATATCATTTTATTAATATAATCCTAGAGGTTACTACAATCTAATCAATAAATTGATTAGCTACAATAAATTCAACATCATAAAATATGTTTACAAGCTTAATAAATGAGGTGCTTTAATGGAGCTCCCGTAAACACTCTGTTGAAAGCTGAAGAAGATAACTGAAATGAATTCAATTCATTTAGCTGCTAATGTTGTCTTTCAAATTCATTGGACAGGTGGCATTACTGTGTCCACACAATCCTTTTTGTTTGCTGCAACTGATTCACTGAATATTAAAACTCTTCTATGGCGACTTGAATATCCTCTGAATATTCTTCTATGGCGACCAATGGCTTTATATTGCTATATGGCGACTGGTTAAGCTCTATGGCAACTTGGTGAATCCCTATGGTGACTGGTGAAGCTCTATGGCGACCAGTACACACTGTGTCCTCTTCTATGGCTACCAGGCTCTATGGAGACCACCGGTGCCTTAAAGATTCTCTATGGCGACCACTGTGGTGCCTTAGAATAATTCTCTATGGAGACCAGTTCTGTGGCAACCATAGAGTCTACTTGTAGTAGTATACACTTCTATGGCGACCAGAGTGAAAAATATTATGCCTTAGAATGCTCTTCCTTCTATTTAGCCATTCTTCACTGTATCAACATTTTCTTCTGTGACTGAATCATAATTCCTTCTTGAATACTGATGTTTGGTACACTGGTGTGGTTCACAAACAATTAGCATTGAGAGAACCTAATTCAATTTGTCTTGTGTTTCTAAGCTGATACAGATTGGTAATTATCTATTGCTTCTTTCACTGAACCCTTGATCTGTAACACTTGAAATCAATTCATGTAACTGATGCTTAAAGTCCCTTGATGTCTTATTCTTCATGGCTGCTTGAACATGACAATGAACTTCTTCCCATGATCTGTTAGAGGACTTAAAGAGTCAATTGCATCTTTTGGTTCTTTGTGTTTATCATGTCTTCATCTATAGGGTTCCTGTGCTTCACAGTTTAATATTATTTATCTATCTCTATTTTTATGTTGAGTTATAATTCCTCGATTACATATTACATTACATTATGCTTTACATGGATGCCAAGGTGGAATAGCTTACGTATGAGGAGTACCGAAGCCATTATTGGTTGTACGGTTTGTGGGGTGGGGTAATAAATCTCTTTCCTTCATTCATTTTTTGGTGTGCATAGTTTTATCTTGCCTGCATTTTAATTATTTCTCCTGATGATTTTCCTGTTTCATTTTTAGTATTTTTCATGGAGGCTCTTCTGGAGAGGAAGATGATGAAGGCAGCGGAGAAGAAAGCTACAGAGGAGGTTGTTATGCCTAAGCGGACGAACCCTCCTGGTGAAGGGGAGAAGGTTGGTAAAGAGCCCGAAGCTACCCAGTAAGAACCTCCTGCTTCGGAGATGGATGAAGGGGATGGCCAGGGCGGCCCGACTGAAGAGAATGTTGAGCATTTGAACAAGCGACTGAGGGGCCGAGACAGGATCGTTCATATGTATGTCCCTGGTTGGGGCATACTGATGAGTGATCATACAATCTATCCGGCTATAGAGGCTACGAAGAAAATGGCCACGATCTCTGCCGAGGACTCCAGCTTTCGAGCGATCGCTCCCTCTTTGTTGTGGCCACACCGATGGAGGCCTGTACGAAGCTCATGTCCTTCCTTTCCCTTATAAGTTTTAATTTTTCCTCTTCCCCATTCTTTTTTAGTCTCCTTCATCATTTGGTTTGACCATTTCTTTTCCTTGTATTTTATTTCAGGCTACTCCTTGGGTCACTGCTATTGCGAACAAGGTGTAGGATATGCATGGTCGGATGGCCAAGGTGAAAGAGCTCGAGCGAACAATCATTGCTACTGAGTGAACTGGCTGCATCCATGCCAACGAAGGAAGGAAAACTCCATCCAAAATTGGAGGGACCTTAAAAAATTATAGAGGTCGTTTACCCAAGAATTTACAAGTTGGAAACTTTATCTGGGGACGTAATAAAAAACATGTGGCATGCGATCCGGCTTCAGAAATACTACTAGTAAGAAAAATTTCCCGCATTTTCTTTTCTTGATACACGAATCATAGTGTGATACGGCCTGTAGTAATGGGGAAATTTTCTGAACTTGTTTCCCACAAATTGGGTACCGCTGTCCGAGACACACACCTTCGGGATCCCGAATCTTAGAATTACCTGTTCCAACATGAATGTTTTGGTTACCTCTTTAGTTATGATGGACAAAGGTCTTGCATCTACCCACATGGTCATGTAATAGATGGCGATTAAATAATATTTCGCATGCTTCGTGCTAGTTGGTAAAATTCCTACTTTCTCCACAACCCATATGGCACAGAGTATTGGGCCTAAAACCGAAGCCATTTCCTCTAGTGGTTACTTCAGGGCTATCGTGAAGGATCTTAAAGGCCAGTGACGAACCGTAAAGATGTTCCCCACATATTTCTTTATGCACCGCCTCTAAGGCCATCTGTTGCTCTTCAAAATCAAGGCACCTTAACAACGATTGAGTAATCGATCTGTGGTATATTTTTCTTGCCACTAGGGTATAGCTGACTGCTCAATATTTTATCTTTCCGGCTTCCCTCGGTCGAGGGGCATAATCCCTTTCTCCAAAATAAGTTTGGTTATGAGTCTTCCAGTTTATGCCTTGGTAAATTTCCAAACATTGTTTTCTTTTGATCAAAGGCGTCTTCGCTTTGATCAGATAAATAAAGCCATTTAGGCTCTGCGTTTCTGCCGAAGCTAGCCTTAAGAGGGCATCCGCCTGACTGTTGTTCTCTCTTCCTATTTGACTTAGTTCAAAGGATTCAAAAGCTAAGGAAGTTTCTCTTACCTTGGTGGCATAGGCTTTCGTTCGGGGATCCCTTTGCTCGTATTTCCAAGAAAAGTGTTTGACCGCCACCATCGAGTCACTGAAGACTCTTAATTACTTTTCCTCCAAGCTTCTTGCTAGCTCCATTCAGGCCAAAAGTGCTTCGTAAAGAAGACTTTTCAAAATATTCTCTTATTTCGGGCTCATTGTTGATAAGGGAGCAGGTGAAATGAATTGCTTGGTATATTTCAAACCCATCGGGGATAGAAAAAATTAGCCCAGTCCCACATTTTTTATCGGCGACTGAATCGTCAACAAATACCTTCTATTTTCCCAGATCCTAAATGAGTTGTTCTTCGGGAGTAGGGTCCTCTGGTCCTGAGTAGGTGCATTCTACCATAAAGCTGCTAGTGTTTGGGCCTTTATAACAGAAATGGGGACGTACTCAAGGTCGTATTTCCCAAGTTCGATGGACCAAGCCACAACCCTGCCTGAAGCTTCGGGCATAATTAGAATTTTCTTCAGTGGTTATTTCGTCACCACTTGTACCGTTCAGCCTTGAAAGTAATGTCATAATTTTCGGGAGGACATGGACAACCCATATACAAACTTTTCAGTGTTTGGATCATTGTTTACCTTCCCAGAGTTCAAATCTGGAACCCTAAAAGGGAAACTAGCAACTTGTATATTATGACTCAGATTCATCTGACGAGTCTAACAAGGATTGGGATTTGCGAACTCCCATTGCACCACCTGTGACCTCCTTAAGGATGGCTAAGGTGATTTTCCTTGCAGGTACAACTGGATTTTGGAGCTATGAGAAGAGTGATACACTTGTGAGAATGAGTGTAAACACGAGTGGAGAGAAGAGTGAAATACTTGTGAGGTACACGAAACAGAATCACACACTCACAATAGGGAAGAAAGTGAAACACAATATCCCATTCCCTATCCCTTAACATGGTTCTTGATACTTCAGGTCTCGAATCTGTTTATGATTGGAACCTAACTCTTAGGGACCTAAAATTTACAGATTGGATTAGAATACTTCGGGAACTAACAAGTTGGGAGCTAACAATTGGTGATCTCACAGTGGGAGGTATAAGGAGTTGAGAAGATTGGTAAACATGATGATCAATAGTGAAGTCATACTTACAGTATTTAAAGGGACATGGTTGATCAGACTATGACTTGTTATTTCTTTTCCAACCAAGTGAAATATGAGAACTCCTTCAGATAATAACATACATTCCTTCTCTAAGGGGGAGATAAAAGCTTAAGTAATAGTTTGGAGGATTCCTCAACTAAGGGGGATAAATAGCAGGGAAGAGGAAAAAGGTAAAGCATATAACCACAACACCATTGTTTTTTGTAACTAAAAAGCTTAAACAAAAGAAGAAGTAAGCTGCTATCTTGGCCAAGCTTCAAGCTGTAAAAACCATAACAGAAATTCCTGAACAACCAACTGTAATTGCTGAACCTAAGGATCAGGAAGTGCAAGAAGAACCACAACAGAAAAGAAGTTTTAGATACAAGCTTCATTCCAAGAGAAAATTGGACTTTAATGATGAAGAAATGGAAGAAAATATTCCTTGAAAGTCCACAACTACAACTCAAACATCAAAACCCTCAGTGGTATTTGAAGAATTCAAGGTGGTGGATCCAACTAGGAATATACATGGTGAGCCCATAATTTCAAAGGATGAGCTAGTGGACTGGGATAGCTTGCCTGTTCCTGAGCTAAACTTTCCTATCTTCAAGATAAAGAAGACAAATACAAGAGCTAGTAAGAAAGTGAAATCAGTGATTCTCAAATCAAAGACCCTAGTCAAATCTAAATCCACAGTCAACAAAGGAGACATGTTGTACATCTGTGATATCGAAGAGTTTTCTGATATTAACCTCTACTTAGATGAATTGGAAGAAGTTAAAGGAAATGATGCTCATAGACATCTCCCTGAAAGACTGGTATTTAAATACAAGGGAGGAAAAGCGATCATATGGTTGCTTCACAGGATTCTTCTAGAAAGCCAATCTATGCTAATAAAGATCTACTCATCCTTCAAGAAGAACTTTGGATACAATATGACTGCTAGAAGATTAGTTCTAAAGAAGATTGAGGAGCTGAGGAGTAATATAGCCAAAGATGCACTCCCAAAAACTCAATCTATTCCCTTTACAGGAAAGAGAGTGCATTTGAGGCCTTATTGGTTGATGGAATTCATGGATGAAAAGGGAGTTAGAAGATTTTTCAGATTAAAGGACCAATTGAGTATCTCTAGCAATGAGACTCTATTGGAAATGCAAGGAATGCTAGATCTCTCAGAAGCTGATGAACTTGAATTCCATAGACAACTCCAGAACCAGATAGAAGAGAACAATAGGAGGCTTGGGAAGAAACCTAGACAATCAAGGAAATAGACTTATCTGCTCAGACTAGAGGAGCACCTTGATAATGATTGTGAGCTATTCTTTGTATACTTTGCATTGTTCAATTTTCAGTAAATTTTGTAGCACTTATCAGTTTTATTTACATTTTCAATCTGTATTCTTAAAGTGTTTTTTTATCATCAAGTTTCTCTTAATTTATGGCTACAATTCCAGTAGACATAAATTGGGGGAGATTTTTAGGAATATGTTGTGAACTTGATGATAAATCATACAAAACACATTAGTAGATTTAACTTAGTGAATTTTGCAGCACTCGACGGATGATCAAATATAGTCCCGACTAATGATTCAATATAGTCCCGACAGATGATGATTTGATATCCATCGAGTGAGTAGCTTATGTAATAATAAGTATTGTAGCACATTTCTGCAAACAACTTTGTGTAGATTCTGTAGTAGTATATTAGTCATGTTGACTACTAGTAGATATGCAGAATAGGTTGATTAATTGTAAATAAAAGATGTCTTGTAATTCTGCATAAGTGAAATAGAGTCAAGTGTCAAATAGCTACCAGAAGGATGATCAACAAAGCTGCCCGACGGATGATCAACAAAGCTACCCGACGGATAATAAGAATATACCCGACGGATGATCAATTCAAATATCTGTTGACAGTGACAACACAGTCACATGCGTTGGGTGTTTACAAAAGGAATGTGGCAGCCTGTTTAGCAGGAAATTGAGAACAAAGAAGCATTACCATTTCTATGCAAGTCATGAAGATTTTCAAAGATGCTGGAATAGAGTAATGAAGCAGCATGGAGTTACACTTGATAGGTTTTGTTTTATTATCCTGTCTTATTACCATGTAAACTTGGTGATATATAGATCAAGTGTAGCTAGTAGAACAAATAACTAAGCAAACACATTTAGAGAAGAAATAGAAAAAGCTGTACTTATCAAGAATTTCTCTGTAGTTTGTTTGTTCAACTTGTAAAGCAGCTGTGAGCCAATCTGAGCTTCACAGAGTTCTCAAATTGATCTATATATATATATATATATCTGGTGGATACATTCAAATCCACAAGAAAGTTTTAAAAACTTGTATTTTTATTACTCTGTGTTTGATTTACTTAATTCTTTCATTCTGCACTGTGCAAATCAAAACACACATATATATTGAGTTAGCACATTTTTATAAATCTCAAAAAGAAGCCAAAATTACATTTAACCCCCCTTCTGTAATTCTTGTTGTATTGTTAGGGAATAACAAGAGTCAAACGGGAATGACCGCTCTCTCCTCAAGTTCTTCTTGTTCAAGCTTGCCAAGTTGATCCTCTCAGAATAGTTGATAAAGTCCATGAATTCATAGAGCTCTTCCTGAGTTGGGATCCCTACCACCTTATCAGTTGGAATGTTCAAGGCCAAGTTCATGTCAGCTTCAGTTATTTCTACTTGTTGTCCTTTGATTTGATAGTTGACAACAAAGCTTGAAGATTGATCTTCATGAATAACTGTCCTAGTCACAGCCGAGTTCCAGAAGTCACCCAATACATCCAGATACAAAACTGGGTTAGCTGTTAGAGCTCCAACAAAATAAGTTTCAGATAAGAACTTGATAAAGCCTTTAAAAGCTTTAGAAGCTTGATTTGCATCCAAAAATGCAAGGAAATTGGTCTCCTTTGGGATGAAAGGTACAATAGTGTTTGCTGCCGTTGAGATAAGTATGAATTTTAGTGGGTAAAAGAAATTTTTGAGAAAGGAGGAGAAACGAGAGAGAAATCGGTTTTTGGATTGAAAGCTAGGTCACTGAGATCTCGAAAGTTGTAAGTATGTATATGTATCGAGAAGTCTGGGTATTTATAGTAAAAGCAAATGACTTGTCGAGAACTCAAAAATAGACGTTTAAAATTTGTCTATTGAGAAGTCATTTTAAGAAATGAAGTACATATCGAGAAGTAATTTTAAATTACTCTTATAGAGAACTAAAAATTGACTTATCGAGATGTCAAATAAATACCCAGTTTATCAAAAAATGGACTGAATTAATTCCAACTTTTATTTGAATAAATTCAAAATAAAATTAGAATAAATCTTTCAAAAGTATTTTACCAAAATAATCTATTAAATTAAATTATTTCAGTTCTGAGTTATTGATAAGTCAAAAATTGTACTTGTAGAGAACTCTTTGAATTAACTCTACTATAGAACTCTACAAGGACTTATCGATAAGTCATATTTAAGCCTATCGAGAAGTCACTCGGCAAGTCACTCGAGAAGTCAGGAAATTGACTTATCGAGAACTCACTCGAGAAGTATTAAAATGACTTGTCGAGAAGTCAATTTGACTTATCGAGAACTCAGTTCTCTATATACTTTTGATCACTGTAAATCTGCCTTGTGTTAATTTTACATATTAAGGATGTAAATTAACAACTGAGCAGTTTACTTAGAATTTAAAAATTCCAAGTTGAATTTTAGAATTTTGAAAAATAAATATGCAGAGATTTCTGAAATATTTATATTTCATATTTTAGTTAATTTCCATTTAAATCAAATTAATTTTGATTTACTGGAAATTAATCTGCTGCAAAATATTAGCTGAGTTCTTGCCTTAAGATGAAGAATTAAGCATTCCAATTTCACTTACAAGTCTAGTGAAAGTTGCTTCATCCAAAGGTTTAGTACAAATGTCAGCTAATTTTTTTTCTGTTGGAACAAAGATGAGCTCAATGGTACCATTTGTAACATGTTCTCTAATAAAATGGTACCTTACATCAATGTGCTTTGTTCCAGAGTGATTAACTGGATTAGCCACTATAGATATAGCACTAGTATTGTCACACATGATAGGAATTTTATGTAACACTAGGCCATAATCCATTAGCTGATTTCTAATCCAAAGTACTTGAGCACAACAACTTCCTGCAGCTATGTATTCAGCCTCAGCTGTACAAGTTGATACAGATTGTTGTTTCTTTCTATACCAGGGTCTTTTTCCAAGAAATTGACAGCTTCCACTTGTGCTCTTTCTGTCAACCCTGCATCCAGCAAAATCTGCATCTGTGTATCCAACAGCTTCAAAACCAGTTCCCTTAGGATACCATAATCCCAAGTTTGGAGTTTCCTTCAAATATCTGAAAATCCTCTTCACGACCATCAAATGTGAGTCTTTTGGATTGGCTTGAAATCTTGCACACAGACATGTAGCAAATATGATGTTTGGTCTACTAGCAGTTAAGTAAAGCAATGATCCAATCATCCCTCTATAGCTTGAGATATCTACAATCTTGCCCTTTTTATCTTCATCCAACTTGGTTATAGTAGACATAGGTGTAGATGCAGGTGAACAATCAACCATACCAAACTTTTTCAATAAATCCTTTACATATTTAGTTTGGCTGACGAAGATACCATCACTTCTTTGACTAACTTTAAGTCCAAGAAAGCAACTCAGTTCCTCCATCATACTCATTTCATATTCACTTTGCATAAGTTTAGAGAATCTTTGGCAATGCTTCTCATTAGTAGAACCAAAGATGATATCATCCACAAAGATCTGAACTAGGATCATATCCTCACCATGTTTCTTGTAGAAGAGAGTCTTGTCTATGATACCTCTAGTAAAAGCATGCTTCAGGAGGAATTCTGATAGTATGTCATACCAAGCTTTAGGTGTCTGCTTTAGTCCATATAAAGCCTTGAGTAATTTGTACACAAAGTTTGGAAACTCTGGATCTTCAAAGCCAGGTGGCTGTTGCACATAAACCTCTTCTTCTAACTCACCATTTAGAAAGGCACTCTTGACATCCATATGATACACTTTAAAATTTAAGTGTGCAGCAAATGCTAGAAAGATCCTTATTGCTTCAAGTCTTGCAAATGGAGTAAAAGTTTCATCATAATCAATTCCTTCTTCTTGTGAGTAGCCTTTTGCAACCAACCTTGCTTTGTTTCTGGTAACTATACCATTTTTATCCATCTTGTTCCTGAACACCCATTTTGTTCCAATAATGCTTCTATTCTTTGATGCAGGAATTAACTTCCAAACTTTGCTTCTTTCAACTTGATTCAGCTCTTCCTGCATGACAGATATCCAATCAGGATCCATTAAAGCTTCTTCAGTTTTCTTGGGTTCTATTTGAGACAGAAAGAATGCATGTAGGCACTCATTAGCAGTTGCACTCCTAGTCCTCACTCTAGCAGTAGGATCACCAATAATTGCATCTCTAGTGTGACTTCTATCCCACTTCCTTGTATGAGTTTGTTGACTTGTGCCTTCATCATTTTCTTCATTATTGGTATGACTGCTAGATCCTTCTTCTCTTTATCCCTCTGAGTTTGTGCTATCAAAATCAGGTGTTTAAGATGAGCTTCCACTTCCATGATTTTCCTGTTGAGTAGTCTCTTCATTTATCATCTGTTGTGCATCAACTTCATCTTCCCCATCAGAATCACTATCAATGATGAGGTTTTCAAATGCAAGGGCTTCAGCTTCATTATCATCAAGGCATTTCAAGCCTGGACACTTGTCATCATCAAAAGTCACATCTGTGCTTTCCATAATCTTCTTTTGATCAATCACATAAACTTTGTAGGCCGTTCTTTCCAATAAATATCCCAGAAAAATTGCTTCAAAAACCTTTGAGTCAAATCTTCCCACATATTCAGAGTTGTCTTTCAAAATATAACACTTGATTCCAAACACATGAAGATGCTTTATAGTAGACTTTCTTTTGGACATGATTGAGTAAGGTGATTTGCCATGTGCCTTGTTAATGAGATATATGTTTCGAGTGTAACATGCAATGTTAATAGCCTCTTCCCGGAAACTTGTTGGCATCTTGCAGCATTATTCTAGCAGCTTCAACTAATGTTCTGTTCTTCCTTTCAACTACTCCATTTTGTTGAGGTGTTCTAGCAGCTGAGAATTCTTGAACAATGCCTTTGCTTTTGCAGAATTCACTCAATGTTGCATTTCTGAATTCTGTTCCATTATCACTTCTCAATCTTTTTACACAGTTGTAATCTTCAGCCTATTTTTCTATCTTCTTGATGTGCTCAATTATGATGTGTGGAGTTTCATCTTTAGAGTGCATGAAATCTACCCAAGTGTATCTTAAGAAATCATCCACCATCACAAGTGCATATTTGTTCCTTGAAATTGATAAAACATTTACTGGCCCAAACAAGTCCATATGAATTAGTTACAAAGGAGTACTTATAGAATTCACATTTTTTGACTTGTGACTTGATCTTTTCATTTTTCCTTTATGACAAGCTTCACAAACTTTAACTTGACCAAATTCCAGTTTAGGCATGTCTCTTACCAACTCCTTTTTGACCAAGGTGTTAATTGCCTTGAAATTTAAGTGAGACAGCTTTTTATGCCAGAGCTTGCTTTGTTCTTCTGATGCCTTGGTGTAGAAGGAACAAACACCATCCTTATTTGTTGAGTCAAAATCTGCAATAAATAAGCTTCTTTTCCTTGCTCCTTTTAGAGCAACTTCACCAAGTTTCTTGCTGATAAAAGTGCATTCTTCTTTGTTGAATAAAACTTCAAAGCCTTTTTCTGTAAATTGGTTAACACTGAGAAGATTCACTTCAAGATGAGCTACCAGTGCTACATCATCAATGATAATATTTTCAGAAATAATCTTGCCATATCCCATTGTGAATCATTTGCTGTTGTCTCCAAAGGTCACCAAAAGGCCAGCTTTCTCCTCAAACTGTGATAGCAAGGCTTTATCACCTGTCATATGCCTGGAACATCCACTGTCTATGATCCAGATGACTTTCTTCACTTTGCCCTACATACAATGAGTTCTAAGTGTGTTTAGAAACCCAAGCAGTGTTTGGTACTTTCTTCTTGTTAACTTGTTCAGCATAAGTAGAATGAGTTGTTTTAGAAAAAATAGAGTTCAATGACTATTGTGCATGTTTTCCATCTGATGTAGACTCAATTCTTGTTTCTTTAAGGTCTACTCTCAGTTTGTGACAACTCTTCATTACTTTCAAGTTGCAAGGAATGCAGTCAAACTTGTCACAGAATGAGTAGGGATCATTTGCATTTTCTTCATTGTATTTGCAGGCTCCTTCAGTTGGCTTGCTAACGGCCTTTTTAAAAAGGTGAGTTAGGTGATTCATAGAGCCACATTTTTCACATTTCATTCTTGGAGCATCTGCAACATAAGCAAAAATTGTTGCTTTTGTTTATCCCTATTTTCCCATTTCTATTTTTCTTTTTCTTTCTTGCATCTTCAGTTTTGGTTTCTTTCACTGGTGTCTTGGGACTTTGTTTATCCATGAGCTTCTCTTCAGTATTGGAGGACTGAGTTGTTTCTGCAGTTTTCTTCTCTTTGTCTTCATCAGCAATTTCCAGATTGATAATCAATTCTTCTTCACTAAAGTTGACTTCACATGCTTTGAATATAGGTGCATTAACCTCTTTCAAAAAGGTTGGAGCATTTTCAGTTTTCTTTGATTTCCCTTTGTCACCTATATTGTTCTTTTTTCCATTCAAATCATCATAGTCAAGGACAATAGCAATGTTTGCACATGACTTGATTTTCTCATGATACTGTCCAACTAGTTCAGATGCATTTCTGAAAGTTTTCAGCTTTACTTCATTCTTTTCCAGCTTCTCCCTTAGCACTGCTTCAATTTCACTTGCACACTTGAGCTTGTTCTTTAGATATGCATTTTCTTGTTTTAAAGCTTCAAGCTCCACCAAAAATAATTCAGTTTCTTGCTTCTCACTTTCAAGCTTCTCATTTATCTTTGTCAATCTGCTAACTTCTTCTTTAGCAGCAACCATGCTTGTGTGGATGTGAAACATTTATGTGCTCATCTTCTCTATAATTTCCTTATATTAACTCACATTTAAATCAATTGTGGTAAGAGTTGGTACCTATGATTTAGATGAGGATGATTCTCCTTGCTCCAAGGCCATGAGTGCATAATTTCCAAATTCCGCATCTTCATCATTTTCAGAGTCATCCCAACTTTTACCCTCTGCAATATAAGCTTTGCTTTGCTGTTTCTTTAGAAGAGCTTTATACTTTGCTTCAAGTTCAAGATAAGCTTTATCCTTCTTTGCTTTCTTGGGTTTCCTGCATTCTGTAGCAAAATAACACAACTTATCACATTGATAGCACCTTATCTTAGATCTGTCAACAGATCCAATTTTGTAACCATTCTTGCTATCAGAATTGTACTTCCCTTTTCCTTTCCAGGTATTGTCTTTGTTGAAAGACTATCCTTTGCCCTTGAAATATCTTGGCTTCTTTACTCTAATGTTGGAGAATTTTCTAGCCAAATAAGCCATTGACTGATCTAGCTCATCCAGTTCATCAAGAGTGTAGAACTCATCTTCTTCCAATTTCAGGATGACTTGTTCCTGTGAATCATTTGTTCTTTGCTCACTTGTTGACGCAACTGGAGTTTGAGATCTTGGCTCATCAGTAGATGTTTGGCTTTCATTGACAATTAAAGCACTTGAGACATCTACAACATGTCCTTGGCCATATCTCAATGATTTTCTCTGAATCATTTCAAGTTCATTTATTTTAAGATTCCATATAGAACTTCCAGTGTTATCCTACTCAAGTCTCTCCCTTCCCTAATTGCTGAGATTTTCTGTTCCAAATGATCAGGGAGAGTAAGCAAGAACTTCAACTTCACTTCTTCAGCTTCATAATATTTATTATGAAGTTGCAAGTCATTTATCAGCTTGTTAAACCTTTCAAACACTCCATTAATACTTTCCTTTGGCTTAGCCATGAAACCCTCATACTGTGAAATCAGTATCCTTCTCTGATTTAATCTAACTTCCTCAGTTCCCTCACAAAGTATCTCAATCTTTTCCCATATTTTCTTGGCAGTGTCACAGTTGACAATGTTGTTGTACATCACATTGTCAAGTAATTCAATCAATATTAATTGCAAGCCACTATCCAAGGAAACTTTTTCTTTTTCAGGCTCAGTATACTCGGAAGGGTCTTTTGGAGCATAATGAGCTGGGATAACCATGTCACCATTTGTAGATTCCTCAACTCTAACCATGTGAAGGGCCCATTCTTGAGGATCTGAATGTAGAGTGGATTGGCCATCCTAATAAACATCAACATTTTCCTTTTCCAAAGAGTGTAGTTAGCTTTGTCAAAGGTAGGAATTTTTATGCTACTGATTTTCTATGTATTCTTTCTTCCAAGATCTTGAATCTGTTTACTTTCAGATTTTGCTCTGATACCACTTGTTAGGAAATGAATAACACACAGATGGGGGGTGAATGTGTTTTACTGTTTCTTAGCTTTTCTCGAATCCTTTTTTGGCTTGGTTGAACAAAGTAAATTGAATCTTGTAATGAAATGTGTTACTGCATAAATTAAAACATGCAAGAATTAGGAACACAGATCTTTTCAAAACTCACTTAATTTTATATTAAAAATTAAGAATGTTTTGCTACAAAATTTCTAGGCTCTTTGATGTTAAAGAGCATAGCTTCTCTCTTGAGAGTGTTACAAGAAAATCAGATCTAAATTATTACAATTGACTAAAGGACCAGTGTTAACTTTATAACTCAGTTAACTGCTGGTTTACACAGTGTACAATAAGATATGTTATTAACTTTACTATACTGTAACTTGTCATTTCTATTTATAGAAAAGTAAATCTTTCATTTCTGGCTTGGCATATCTTTAGCATCCTGTGTTTACTTTATCTTCCTTTGTCAGTTAATCTTCACCATTGATCTTGCACATTCTTCAAGCTGCTTTTGTAGACTTGTCAATCCAGCTGTTTGGATTGTTTGTTGATTGTTAATCTTGAATATAGAACTGATCTGCAATTTTGTACTTTGAGATTTTACCTCGAGATCTCCAGTTTAGGTCTATAGAGAACTTGACATCTATATAAGTAGATTGGCTTATCGAGATCTCTAGTACTCTATATTTAATTTGGCTTGTAGAGGTCTCCAGTTCTCTATAATAGAATTTTGGCTTATCGAGATCTCTAGTCTTCACATCTTCACTTTGACTTATCGATAACTCTGAGTTCTCTAGTGGCTTCTTGACTTGTCGATATCTCAGAGTTCTCTAGTCAAATTTGACTTATCGATATCTCAGAGTTCTCTAGTGAAATTTGACTTATCGATATCTCTGAGTTCTCTAGTGGAATTTGACTTATCGATAACTCTGAGTTCTCTAGTGGAATTTGACTTATGGATAACTCAAAGTTCTCTAGTGAATATTGACTTGTCGATAACTCTGAGTTCTCTAGTGAAAAAATGACTTGTCGATATCTCCAATCTTCATGTCTAATTTGGCTTGTCGATATCTCTGAGTTCTCTATAAGCTTTCTGAGTTCTCGAATGACTTCTCTATAACACTAAATCCGTGACTTGTAGAGATCTTGACTTAGAATATTTTTCCTAAAACAGATTTATTCAACTCCAAGCTTCTTCATAATTCTTCCGAGGCATGATCTTCTTGATCTTCTTCCAGATAGAATTCTTAGGCTTGACACTGTTTATAGAAAAAGACTCAAGTTTGCTCCTTCGACACTTTTACAGACTTTAAGTGTTACAAGTACAAAATACAAATTTAGATAACAATACAACTTAGTTAAGGTTGACAAATTGTCTTAGTCTTGTTAAAGTACATGCATGTCTTGCACAACAGAGATGAAGAGAGACAAGGTCAATGGTCGTTTATATTCACAACCAAATCAAAACCAAGACAAATATCTTGTAACAAATGCTTATAAACTTTCGATAAAATCCGAATAAGCAGTACTTTATTGATAAAATCCCGAATCAGAATGCACAATTAATTAAAATTAAGGAGGATATAATTTACCAATGGTGATTGTAGCTGACACCCACCTTAACAAACAAAAGCTTGATACTAGGATTAGGAATGGCGGGGACAACAAGTGGTGAGGTCGAGGGTTGTTAATTTTAATGAGATTTAATTATGTTATCGAGGCAAGTAAAAATGGCAAAAGAAGAACAAGAACCGGGAACATATATAAGCTTGGTTCGGACTAAATGTAGATAACGTGGTTGGGATTAAACTAAATGTTTAGAAAATTGGTTCGGACTTGAATTGGTTAGTTTGGGCCAACCAAGTTGCTTCTTTTTTTAATTTGTCAATGAGCTGCTCGGCTCGACTCAAACACGAGTTCGACTCGTTAGTTAACGTGCTCGAGCTTGAACACGCTTTTTTGTTCGATAAAGAAGCTCGGCTCTACTCAGTTTGCCGAAAAATATGAAAGCTCGGCTCGTTTACACTAAAACTCGGCTCGGCTCGGTTCGTGAACATCCCTAGTTATCTATCTGCTATGTTGAGTCCCTTTCCAGTTTGCTCTACTGTTAAAATTGCAAGTTTGCTCTCGAGGCTAAACAATTTACTTGCAATGTGTTAGCTATGGGCCCATCTCAGGTCCACATACCGAATACCCAAACAAATAAAGGTACATCTACAAGAAGGTCCATTAACCCCAAAAGTCCAAAGTAGATAGGTTAACCATTGGAAAATCAAAACAAAAGGATAACACTCCTTCCTCTCCCAAATGTTCATCTGTATCTTCATCTTCAGCATAACAGACAAACATTAAATGCTAAGGTTTGGTTATATATATGGGAAAAACATAAGAAATCAACAAAAATCTCTACACACACAAACACTTACTACTTTCTTTTATTCTCAAACCTTTTAGCATCCAGATTTCTGATTCTCATAATGGAGGTGAATCGGGGGGAGAATCACTCGCATTCTCTTCATTTTCAAGTTCAACCGAAGAGTGTTCTAGATGACCGAAGGGTGTTCTTCGCATCCGCGGAAATCTTGGCGTAACATTTGGCGCCGTCTGTAAGAATACGAGAATTGTTGCGAGTTACTGAGAAAATGAGAAACACAAATAATTATGATATGTCGCCTGACTTCACTCCTCACGATAGGGGCTAGACATCGAAACAATCGTTGGTCGATGCTGACGGAGTACTCAAGCTGACCCCCGATGAAGAGGCTTTGTTACTTAAGATTAGGGCTAAGAAATTGGCCATGGAGAAGGGAAAAGAAAATCAGAATGAACAGGTGGAAAAAAAGCCCAAGCCAAGGCGAAACGAAGGAAAGTCGATGCACTCAGGCTAAAAGTTCTACATCTCCAAAGTGAAGAAATTGAGCTACAGGAAAAAGCGCATCGTAAGGCGCTGGAGGGTGATGACTTGGTGCTGATCACCAAGCCCAAGAAAGACCAAAGTGGGTATAACGAAGAAGATGAGGATGACTCTGAATCGAACCCCAAGAGGAAACATTCAAAGACCTACTAATTTTCGGATTCAGACGAGGAACCCGACAAATCTCGTCTCAGGCTGAGTAGGCCGGAGAAAGCTATGTTTAACGATAGGAAAGTCGATCGGGAGATGATTGTGATGGAGGAAATTGATTAGCATCGACCTTTGTCAGGCGAAGAGAGGTAGTTTTCAAAGATGAGTGAATTCAATGGGAAAGGCGATCTCGAAGATCAATGTGACAAGTACGAGCTTCTAATGATGAGGATGGGCCACAACGACATCATGATGTATAAGATATTTAAAACATACCTGAAGGGATCAACCTCGATGTGGTATAAGTGCCTCAAGCCAAGGTCCATCTACTTGTACAAACAACTGAAAAGGAAGTTCTTGAAGTACTACTCTTACCTATGCCGAAAGGCCAAGAACACCGAAGCCCTGGTCAATTGCAGACAGAGGGCAAAGGAATAACTTGGGAACTATCTGGCTCGGTTCAAGAAAGAAGCTGGAATGGCCATCAACTTGGACAAGGTTAAAGTTATGTGCTTCCTCATGGAGGGGCTAGACCTCTACAAAGGTAAAAAGCTCTGCTCCTGTCTTTATAATTCCCCCCAAGTCCCTTAATGATATTATAGAGGGGAGAAAACATCCAAAGAAAGATGAAAAGGGGTTATAAAGACTCCCAAAAGGATGACCGATTGAGGTGATTGAAAAAATATGATTACCTCTAGGTCTGCCAATGACTGAAAGGATAATAGAAAGGACAGTAATAGGGAATCTGATCGTGGTGACGATGATGTCAAGATAGAGATCCGGTCATGTTCACCCCTCTACATGCATATATCTTCAAGATTCCCCATGAAATCAAAGCGAGATTTGTTCGGCCACCTAAGTTGAAATCCCCAAATCACAAGAAAAATCCTGACAAGTACTGTGATTACCACAGAGACAAGGGGCACAACACTGATGAGTGCTACCACCTCGAAAAGTTGATAGAATGAATAATCAAAGATGGAGAGTTGAAGCTATTCGTACAAAACTTAAGGGATAGACTTGGACCGAAGGACAACAGGGAGGAAGAGCCTAAAGGCGAAGAACCTAAAAGAAGGGACAAAATAAGGAGAAAGGTGAATATAGTCTCTAAGGGGCAGTGTATTGGATTGAGGCAGCGAAACTGTAAAGAAAAAGTATGCCTGACAAGTGTACAACCTTTATTAGTTCAGTCCAGGAAAGTAGCAGATGCCAATAACATTTCGTGCTAAAGACCACGAGAATATGATATGCCCTCACGAAGACCCACTGATTATCAACCTTCTTCTCGGGCAGAACAAACAGACCCTCAACATTGAGTTAGAAAAATTTGGGGCCGATCTATCATATTCCACAGCAAAACCAGCCACAGGGTCGAAGAGGTTGAATTGTACGCTGGTCATTCGGGAAAAATGGTACGCATATGAATAAACATAGAGGCATATCTAAAAGAAAAGGTCATTGAAGTCATTCAAAAATACCACGATATGTTTCCCTTGGGATTAGATGACATGCCTGGATTGGATCCCAAGACGGCTAATTATTGCCCTATTGTTCAGCCCGAGGCAAAACCAGTCAAATAAAAGCAAAGGACTTTCGCAGCCGAGCGACATAAAGTAATTGAGGCTAAAGTGGAAAAGTTGCTGGAAGCAAAGTTTAAGAAGAAATTAAGTATCATGACTGGCTTTCTAATGTGGTTATCATCAAACATTCCAACGAGAGGTGAAGAATGTGCCTGGACTACACGGATCTCAATAAAGCTTTCCCGAAGGACTACTACCCTCTTCTCAGCATCGACTAACTGATAGATGTCATGGCTGGGTACCAGGTACTTAGTTTTCTTGACACGTTTTCTGGATATCATCAAATTGTAATTGAATAGTAAGGATGTGTCGAAGACAGAGTTCATAACTCTGAACCTATGCATACATCAAAATGCCCTTCGAACTTAAGAACGTTGGAGCCACATTCTAAAGGATGTTGAACAAAGTATTCAAAGAACAGATCGGCCGAAATATGGAAGCTTATGTGGATGGTAAAAAATCATGAATGGATTCAAGACCCGGTCTTCCGTGTCTCCAATGTGCTAAAGAATACGAAAACAAGATACCCGAACACCGAAAAGTTTGTATATGGGTTGTCCATGTCCTCCCGAAAATTGTGACATTACTTTCAAGGCTGAACGGTATAAGTGGTAACGAAATAAACACTAAAGAAAATTTTAACTAGGCCCGAAGCTTCAGGAAGAGTTGTGGCTTGGTCCATCGAACTTTAGGAATACGACCTTGAGTACGTCCCCATAACTGTTATAAAAGCCCAAGCACTAGCAACTTTATGGTAGAATGCACCTTCTCAGGACCGAAGGACCCTACTCCCTAAGAACAAGTCATTTAGGATCTGGGAAAATAGAAGATATTTGTTGACGATTCAGTCGCCGATAAAAAGTATGGGACTGGGCTAATTTTTTCTATCCTCGATGGGTTTAAAATCTACCAAGCAATTCATTTCACCTGCTCCCTTATCAACAATGAGCCCGAATACGAAGCACTTTTGGCCTGAATGGAGCTAGCAAGAAGCTTGCAGGAAAAATAATAAAAGTCTTCAGTGACTCGATGGTGATGGTCAAACACTTTTCTTCAAAATACGAGCAAAGGGATCCCTGAACGAAAGCCTATGCCACCAAGGTAAGAGAAACTTCCTTAGCTTTTGAATCCTTTGAACTAAGTCAAATAGGAAGAGAGAACAACAGTCAAGAGGATGCCCTCTTAAGGCTAGCTTCGGCAGAAATGCAGAGCCTAAATGGCTTTATTTATCTTATCGAAGCGAAGACGCCTTTGATCAAAAGAAAATAATGTTTGGAAATTCACCAAGGCATAAAGTGGATGACTCATATCCGAACTTGTTTTGTAGAAAGGGATTATGCCCCTTGACCGAGGGAAGCCCGGAAGATAAAATATCGAGCAGTCAGTTATACCCTAGTGGCAAAAAAATTATACCACAGATCGATTACGCAATCGCTATTAAGGTGCCTTGATTTTGAAGAGCAACAGATGGCCTTAGAGGCGGTGCATGAAGAAATCTGTGGGGAACCTCTGTACGGTTCATCACTGGCCTTTAAGATCCTTCACGATAGCCCCGAAGTAACCACTAGAGGAAATGGCTTCGGTTTTAGGCCCAATACTCTATGTCATGTGGGCTGTGGACAAAGTAGGCATTCTACCAACTAGCACGAAGCTTACGAAGTATTGTTTAATCGCCATCTATTACATGACCACGTGGGTAGATGCAAGACCTTTGTCCATCATAACTAAAGAGGCAACCAAAACATTCATGTTGGAACAGGTAATTCTAAGATTCGGGATCCCGAAGGTGCGTGTCTCGGACAATGGTACCCAATTTGTGGGAAATAAGTTCAGAATATTTCTCTATTACTACAGGCTGTACAACACTATGATTCATGTATCAAGAAAATATCATTCGGTATAGGGGACCTTGTTCTGAGTGAATTGGCTGCAACCATGCCAATGAAACACGGAAAACTCCATCCAAACTGGGAGGGACCTTACAAAATTATAGAGGTCGTTCACCCAGGAACTTACAAGTTGGAAACTTTATCCGGGGACGCAATAAAAAACACGTGGCATGCGATCCGGCTTCAGAAATACTACTAGTAAAAAAAATTTCCCGTATTTTCTTTTAAGCATTGTACTTCTCTTATCCAAAATTATAAAATGTGTAATGAATGAAAAATTATTGTGACGACTGAGAATTTTGTGACGTAATTAAGTTAATAAAGTATGTGTTATGTGATTATAATTATGAGACTAAGTGTTGATTATTTGTCTTATCTGTATACTAGAGTTTAGGAGCGTGGATAAAAATGTTCCAATTTAAAGAGTCAGCTTAGAAATTAAGCTGTGGTACGGGCCGTCAGGTAGAACGGAACCCGTCCTAATATGGAGTTAAAGAATATAAAATGTGAATTATGTGTGATTAAATGAAATGAAAGAGTAAATAAAAGTTTTCTTCCAAAGTGACGTGTTGATTGGTAAAGATATTGAGAAGCGTAATCGAAACGCTGAGCGTCGGGCCGTTAGGCTGAACGTGACCCGGTACGCGTAAAAGAGGATAAAGATTAAAGATGGATAGATTCGATGATCAGACCTGAGTCGTTATATGACTGTATATGTGTGATTGCTTGACTATGTGCATGACTATGTGTTCTGTGTCAATTTTGTGAATTTTAAAGGAATTACGTGATTTAAATAAAGGTTTAATTAACCTTCGTGCATTTTTATAAAATCATCTGAGTAAGATAAAAGCATGGGATTTGTTCTGTGATCTTCTTAATGGTCCTAGAGACTTTTTAAAAATGATGAGTGAATTTAATTGTGGGTCTTTGCATTTTTAAATTGATTTTATGAGAAAAATGTATTTATTAAAGCAAGTTTGCGAAATTCATATAAAATCAACCGTTCTTTGCAACTCTCTCTCTCTCTCTCTCTCGGCAACTCTCTCTCTCTCTCTCTTTTCTTCCTCTCGGTATTTGTCTCTCCCTCTCTAATTCTTTGAAACACTCCATGAATCTTCATCGTTATTCCATACAAGAGCTTTAATTCATGTGCATGTGTGTGATTCAGCTTGCATGTCGATGTGTGTGTGTTGTGTGTGCTCGGTGTGTGTGTTCACCCGAGAACCCCATGGTTCTTTTTGTTGTTGATTGATGTCATCTTGTTTAAGCTTGATTCTTTGCAAACAAATGATAGAAAAGATGTGCATGTTAGTTATTTTGCGTAATTGACGAAAATTGGGGGTTTTGTGGTTGGACACCCTCAAATGAGGGCACCACCGTGAAGCCACCGCCATCAGTGATGAACTCCGGTGAACCGGTGGTGAGTTATGATGTGTAAACTGAACTCTAGACTAAATACACTCTATGTTAATGATTGCATGCTAGTTTTAAAGAAGATCAAGATGTGCATGTCATTGATTTGTCTTTGAGTTGTAAATTTGAGTCTTGCCGAATGGAAATTGGTTTAAAAAGGGATTAGTTTGATGAATAAGAGAATGCATGTTGATGATTAAGTTGAAGTTGATGATTAAGTTGAATTTGCTAAGTAATGCATGGTTTGGTGATATAATGGATAGAATGATTTAATAAGGGATTAAAATAAGTGGAAATGTGGTATATAACTTTGCATGTCAAATTGATTCTTGCATGTTTGATTTATGGAAAAACCCGAATGGGTCTTAGTAGTAAAAATGAGGAACTAAGTAGGTTCTTGCCAATTATCTTAATGACTAGTGAAAAATTGATTGCATGATAAAGATTGGATGGTTTTTATGATTGAATTGTAATAATTAAAAGAAAGTGTTAATTTCGAATCTTAATATAATTAGGATTCGGATTTTTGATTAAAAAGGGATAAGTTTAAGTGCTAAATGACCCTTGTGAATTGCATTAGTTGTGTTTGATTATATGAGGTTGAAATTGAGTATACCTGGTTGTGTTTTGTATGTATGGTTCGAATTAAGGAATGAAGGAAAAAGGAAATTAAATCGTATATTATTAAGAGTTATAAGTGATAGCTATGGTCAAAAAAAAGAGCTATGTTAGTGTAATTGAAAAATAGCCAAGGTTAAGCGAATACGCTTTGGTTGTTAAGTGTATAAGGATATAAAAGTTGCAAGAAAAAGGTTATGCTAAATTCTATGTGCTTTGTGCTTATGTGTATAAGCTATATTCGTATACTCGAGTCAAAGATATAGTCGAGTTATCATATTGAGTGATCGCTCCGGGAACGAGGGTTGAGAATCTGATTAAGGTTTTGGTTTTATTGTAGATTCGGAGCGTGAGGGCATTCAGGCTAGGAACGGAAAGGATTTACTAGGTGGCAGTAGTTCAACCTTCAGGAAAGCAAATTCAGGCAAGTAACTCTGATTACTTGTGTAAATGGTTATAAGAGAATGTTGTTCATACCATGTAGAGTATTGAACTGTTTAAGTATGAAACCCTTGCTTTATGAAACCCTGATATTGATTTGAAGTACCCTTGTTCTTGATAACCAGTTATTGATAAGCCTATTGATTTCACCCTTTGATAATCTATCTCCTGTTCAAGTTACCTATTAAGCCATGAATTGTATTGAACCTTTTGATTATTCTTGTCACCCCTATTTAATGATACCCTGTTTCTCTTGATCACCCTATTGATCCCTAAATCAATGTTGATCCTTCTAATTTAGTGCCTTGTTATCCTTGATACAGAATTCTTATGAATTGTTCCTTGCGTATCTTTGAATCACTCCCTGAACCTTGTTTCCTTAAAAATCTGATTTAAGAATGAGTTTCGACTTGAAAGAGTCCGAATGATTTCAAATGCTTGGTAATGATAAAATGGATTTTTGAAAACCTATTTGTTTTTCCAACTCAAGGTTTTCCAAATGAATTCCTGATGGATTGGATTGGGAAATAAGAGGCTAGTGGGACTAGTCCAGTCATGGTAAGAGGCTAGCGGGGCTAGTCCAACTTAAGGCTGAAATTATGTCGATTGGTACCTTAAAGACCGAAATGGACGTCGATACGGGCTGATCACCCGTATATAATGAAATAGAAAGATAAAGTGATCCAATCAAGGGTTCTAAGTGATTATTTAAAAAGGGAACTGAAACTTTTGTTCAGTAAATTGATTTTGAAAATGAAAATGGTTTATATTGCTTTGAAAAGAGTTGATTATGTCATTGTGGAGCTTAAAGCTCGAGAACCCTGATTCTTGAAATTGTTGATCATATGATCGATTCTATATCTTGAAATACTGTTGCTTTCCTCTATCGAAAGATCTATTTTGATCCTATAATGATTTGTGATGAATGTCGGCTTTCATCCTGCTTCGAGCCTTGTTCCTTGAAAGCCCCACTATTCTTCAAAAACCTTTCCTTAACCCAAATGCTGGAAATCTGCCACCTAGATCAAATAAAGTAGAATGCCCTGAGTTTGGTAAAGCATATTGTGATTTGATATTGTAGAACTGCTATATAGTTACTTGCTGAGTTTTATACTCATTTGTTTTATTTTAATCTAACCATGGCAGTTAAGCGAGAAGATGGCCAGGCTTAGGCGCACTACTCGTAAGAGCGTACCTGGTGGTCCCTACCGTGTTGAGGGCTTCCGGTTGCCAGAGCAGGTAGTGGTAATTATGAGTGAGCTAGCGCCTAGAAAGAAGTGTTTAAAGATATAATGGGTTATCTGTCGGTTCCCAGCCGGAATCGATACTGATTATTTAATAATATTTTGGGCTTGTAAGTTATATTTTGTGATTGGTAGTTGTGATCTTGTCTCATACTTTATCGTGTTGATCCTGTTAGTAGTTAATCGGGGTTTATACATATTTAATTATTAGATTAGAGGTGTGTGAGTCCTCATTTCCTAACCCCGAGATTGAGGGCGTCACAAGTTGGTATCAGAGGTACAGGATCTAGTCCCTGAGACAAGTTAGGATTTAAAAGGGGTATTTTGGGAATATATCTATATCGCGAGAGAGTTCGGCTCATATAGAGTTGAGTTAGACTATTAGTTATAGTCTAAGGAAAGTGTGGATTGGTAAAGCGAAAACTAGAGTTAGGGTGTGAGTTAGCTGGAAGCTTTATTTAACCCTAACATTGTTTCTTGGTTGCTGTTTTGTGTTTTCTCTCAAGATCCTAGTAGTGGTAGTGATTCAGACTCAGAGATTAGTTTGACCGGTACCCCTGTGGACCCTATTCCACCCTCTTCAGAGGAGCCTGTGTATGTTGGTTCAGACCCAGAGGAGGACCCTTCTGAGAGTAGTGAGATCCCCATGCAGATTTCACCCTTGAGGCCTGATTCAGAGACCCCAGCCCCTGAGCCAGAGTTAGAGATGCCTAAGACTGTTCCTGTCAGTGTTGGTGGCAAGTTAGCCCAGGATCGAGATTTTGTGTACTCCCGCATTCCTGAGTTGGGAGCTTTGGTGGATAGACTAGCCAGAGAGTCTAGGCAGAATGCTTCTGTTATGGATGATGAGTGGCGAGTTCGGGTGAAGATGGTGGAACTGGTTGCCAGGAGGAGATTGGATGAGGGACCATCCACTAGTGATGCTAATGCTGAGGCCCGGAGGCTGCATAAGATCATTCGCTGGATGTTGGTTGTGTTGAGAGAGGTTCTAGATGATTAGACGGGACTGTTGGTTGAGCCCGTAGGTTGTTGTTATTTTTCAGCGCCGGTAGGCTTTAGGATACTTGGTCAGATGCCGGGATCCCTTTTCATTTGTCTTGTTGTATTTCAGACCAGTGTAGTAGTAGTAGTAGTAGTAGTAGTAGTAGTAGTAGTAGTAGTAGTAGTAGTAGTAGTAGTAGTAGTAGTAGTAGTAGTAGTAGTAGTAGTAGTAGTAGTAGTAGTAGTAGTAGTTGGAAGTTAGGGGTAGATAGGGGGATGTTTTCCAGTTTTTCCTCTGTTTAACCCTGCTATTTATTGTACCTTGTTTCAGAACCTTAATATCCAGAATATTCTCTATGTACCCTTTGTTTAAATAATTCTATTGTCTTGCTTTCCATTGTGCACCTTGATTATCTTATAAACTGTTCACAATACCATGTTTTCGTATAACCATGTTTTAAAGCTCATAAAACCCTGTTTTGTGCCATGATAAAACAACACTGATATGAGAATTATGTAGTAATAGGATTGCATGTGCAAATTGGGTAAAACTTAAAACCCACAAAAGAGATTTCATAAAAACTGTTATTATACATGCCATGCCATCGTATTGCTAAATAATTGCTCAATCAGGTTTGTAAGAAATGGCCAACTCACCAGATCACCAAGAAGAAGAAATTCCCACTCAAGACCCAGAAATAAACCCATAAACCACTATGATAAGCAGACTTGCTCAGCTTTTGCAACAACCTGTGGCCCCTAAAGTTGGAAACTTTAAGCACTTTCAATCTGTTCATCCTCCAGAGTTCTTAGGTTTGCCAGACCCGATTAAAGCGCAGTCGTGGTTGAGAGAGATGGAAAAAGCCTTCGAGTTAGCAGAAGTTAAGGATGATAAGAAAGCTCAGTATGTAAGTTATTATCTGAAAGATGAAGCAAGTTTCTGGTGGGAGTCTTCTAAGGCGTTGTTGGAAGGCAAAGACTTATCTTGGGAGAAGTTTACTAAGATGTTTCTAGAAAAGTATTTGCCAAGCTATATGCAAGATCAATTGGAGATGAAATTTCTAGATCTTAGACAGGAGGAAATGTCGGTAGCAGAATATGAGGTGAAGTTTTCAGAATTGTCTAGATTCGTACCCGAGTATGTGAATACGGAAGCGAAGAAGGCTTTGAGGTTCCAACAGGGACTTAAGCCGTGGATTAGGAGTCAGATAGCAATGTTGGAAATTAAGAATTATGCTGCTTTGGTTCAGAAAGCAATGATAGTGGAAGGTGAGCGGGAAGCTGCCCAAAGGGAAAATGAAGGAAGGAAGAGGAAGTTTGAAAGCTCTGAGCAAGAGCAAGGAAGTTCAAAGTTCAGAGGGAAGTTTAGGAAGAATGGTGGAGGTCAGAACCAAAAGTTCCAGAAGTTTAGACCCGGTAGTGGAGCTCAGAAGAATCATTTCCGGAAAGTTGGACAACCAGGGAAGGATAGCAGACCCCAGATGCAAGAATGCAGGAATTGTGGAAAGAGACACCCAGGGAGGTGTAATAAGCTGGATATAACTTGTTTTAAGTGCAACCAGAAGGGACATTATTCTTCAGAGTGTCCAAATGGAGTAAGGAAGCCTGATTCGACATGTTTCAAGTGTGGCAAAGTGGGCCATATGGCCAGGAATTGTAAGGAGCCTGTGCAGAAGGCTAATGTTCTCAGAATTGCTGGACCACCATCACTCCCAGCACCATTAGCTCAACCCAGAGCTAGAACCTTTAACATGACAATGAAAGATGCGGTGCAAGATGTGGACGTGGTAGCAGGTATGCTTGTTATAAACTCAGTAGAAGTAAAAGTTTTGATGGATTCTGGAGCAACTAGATCTTTTATCTCCGAAAGTAATCTTGATAAGTTAAATTGTGTTGCGTACCCTCTAGAGCCTAATTTGATTATAGAGGTAGCAAATCAAGAGAAAGTTGTTGTTAATAAGATTTGTCCTGATTGTGATGTGTCTATAGAAGGTCGGCACTTTTCTGCTGACTTAATTCCTTTTAAGTTAGGAGAATTTGAGGTTATACTAGGAATGGATTGGTTGTCAAACCATGAGGCGCAAATAGAATGTAAAAGTAAGAAGGTGAAGTTAAGAACCAAGGATGGTGAGGAAGTGATATTTAAAGGAAAGAGGCAAGAGAAGAAATTTCTAACGGCTATTGAGACAAGAAGATTAATACGTCAAGGATGCGAAGTTTATTTGGCTCATGTCGTGGACGTGGAGAAAGAATCTGTGAAGATCGAGGATATTCCGGTAGTAAGAGATTTTTCGGATGTGTTTCCTGATGAATTGCCTGGACTACCTCCAGACAGAGAGATCGAGTTTACGATTGACTTGGCTCCTGGTACGGAACCAGTGTCGAAAGCTCCCTATCGCATGGCGCTGGTCGAGATGAAGGAATTGGCAGCTCAGTTGCAAGAGTTGTTGGACAAAGGAGTGATCCGACCGAGTGTATCCCCATGGGGCACACCAGTGTTATTTGTAAAGAAAAAGGATGGAAGTATGCGGTTGTGCATTGATTACCGTGAGCTGAATAAGTTGACGATCAAGAATAAGTACCCTCTACCACGGATCAATGATTTGTTTGACCAGTTAAAAGGAGCTTCGTGTTTCTCAAAGATTAATTTAAGATCTGGGTATCATCAGCTAAAGATTAAAGCGGAAGATATACCCAAGACAGCGTTTCGGACGAGATATGGACACTATGAGTTTTTGGTAATGGCATTTGGCTTGACGAATGCGCCAGCTTCATTTATGGATCTTATGAACAGAGTATTCAAGCAGTATTTGGATAAGTTCGTTATTGTGTTTATCGACGATATACTGATTTACTCAAAGACGGAAGAAGATCATAAGGAGCATTTGAGAATTTCCTTGGAAATTTTCGAAAAGAGAAGCTGTATGCGAAGTTTTCAAAGTGTGAATTTTGGCTAAAGGAAGTGCAATTTCTTGGTCATGTAGTCTATAAAGAAGGAATTAAAGTGGACCCAGCCAAGATAGAAGCTGTAATGAATTGGGAAAGACCCAAGACTCCGACGAAAGTCAGAAGTTTTCTGGGATTAGCCGGATACTATAGAAGATTTGTGCAAGATTTCTCTAAGATTGCCGTTTCGTTGACAAAGTTGACGAGAAAGAACGAAAAGTTTATTTGGACAGAAAAGTGCGAGGATAGTTTTCAAGAGTTAAAGAAGAGATTGGTAACCGCCCCAGTGTTGGTATTACCAGATGACAAAGGGGAATTTGTGATATTCAGTGATGCTTCATATAAAGGACTTGGATGCATGTTAATGCAACACGGGAAGGTAATAGCATATGCGTTAAGGCAACTCAAGCCACATGACCAAAAGTATCCAACACACGATTTGGAATTGGCAACAATTGTGTTTGCCCTTAAGATTTGGAGGCATTATTTGTACGGGGAAAAGTACGAGATTTACACGGATCATAAAAGCTTAAAGTATATCTTTACTCAGAAAGAATTGAATATACGACAAAGAAGGTGGTTGGAATTGATCAAAGATTATGATTGTGCGATAAACTATCATCCTGGAAAGGCAAATATGGTAGCTGATGCTTTGAGTCAAAAAGAAAGATTGAATCTGTTAACGTCATCGGGAGAATTAATCAAGGATTTCGAAAATATGGAAATAGAGGTGCAGACTCCAGAATGTGGAGGTGAAGCTATATATGCAATGCTGTTTCAACCTGAAATTTTGGAAAAGATTCGATGCTGTCAAGAGCAAGTGATGAATCACAAAAAGGATAAGTTGACGGGAGAAGAAATTAAAGCTCAAAAGGATGGAAAAGGGATATACCGTGTTAACTCACGTATTTGGATACCTAATGTGGTGGAACTAAAGCACGAGGTTTTGCAAGAAGTGCATAACTCGAGATTTCCAATTCACCCTGGAAGCACGTAGATGTACCAGGATTTAAAAGAAAATTTTTGGTGGCCAAACATGAAAAAGGAAATTGCGGAATGGATAAGTAAATGTTATACGTGCCAAAGAGTCAAAGCGGAACATCAAAGGCCAAGCGGATTGTTTCAGCCACTGGACATACCCGAATGGAAATGGGAGCATATAGCGATGGATTTCGTGGTAGGATTACCAAAAACCAAGTCAAATAATGATGCGATTTGGGTGGTAATCGATCGGTTGACAAAGTCAGCACATTTCTTTCCGGTAAATGAAAGGTTTTCATTGGAAAAGTTGATCAAATTGTATTTGGATGAGATTGTGATGCGTCATGGAGTTCCTGTATCTATCGTGTCTGATAGAGATCGAAGGTTTAATTCGAGATTTTGGCGACAATTCCATGATCATTTGGGAACGAAATTGAAAATGAGTACGACATATCATCCGCAGACAGACGGACAAAGTGAAAGGACAATTCAGATGATTGAAGATATGTTGCGAACCTGTGCAATAGATTTCAAAGGAAATTGGGACGATAATTTGCCCTTAATTGAGTTTTCCTACAACAACAGTTATCACGCGGGTATTGGCATGCCGCCTTATGAAGCGTTGTACGGAAGAAAGTGTAGATCCCCTACTTATTGGGACAAAGTTGGTGAGTGCAAGTTAATTGGCCCAGAGCTAGTTCAGCAAACAAAGGAAAAGGTTGAAATGATTCAAAATAGATTAATTGCAGCTCAAGATCGACAGGCAAAGTACGCAAATCAAGAATGGAAAGATGTGCAATTCGAAACTGGAGACAAAGTCTTGTTGAAGATATCTCCTTGGAAAGGTTTAACTCGCTTCGGAAAGAAAGGAAAGCTGAGTCCAAGGTACATTGGACCATTTGAAGTATTGCGACAAGTTGGGAAAGTGGCATATGAATTGGCGCTACCACCGCAAATGCAATATCTGCACAATATGTTTCATGTATCTCTCCTGAAGAAGTATAATGCTGATGCGAGCCATGTGATCGAGTTGGAACCAGTGGAAATCCAACCAGATTTGTCCTATGTGGAACAACCAGTGTGAATTTTGGATCGAAAAGAAAGGACGCTTAGAAATAAAGTTGTACCTCTAGTTAGAGTGTTGTGGAGAAATCCATTAGTCGAAGAATCGACTTGGGAATTAGAAAGCGAAATGAAAGAAAAGTATCCCCATCTATTTGCTTAGATTAGATTCTTGGGACAGAATCCTTTTAAGGAGGGTAGATTGTGACGACTGAGAATTTTGTGACATAATTAAGTTAATAAAGTATGTGTTATGTGATTATAATTATGAGACTAAGTGTTGATTATTTGTCTTATCTGTATACTAGAGTTTAGGAGCGTGGATAAAAATGTTCCAATTTAAAGAGTCAGCTTAGAAGTTAAGCTGTGGTGTCGGGTCGTCAGGTAGAACGGAACCCGTCCTAATATAGAGTTAAAGAATATAAAATGTGAATTATGTGTGATTAAATGAAATGAAAGAGTAAATAAAAGTTTTCTTCCAAAGTGACGTGTTGATTGGTAAAGATATTGAGAAGCGTAATCGAAACGCTGAGCGTCGGGCCGTTAGGCTGAACGTGACCCGGTACGCGTAAAAGAGGATAAAGATTAAAGAAGGATATATTATATGATCAGACCTGAGTCGTTATATGACTGTATATGTGTGATTTCTTGACGATGTGCATGACTATGTGTTCTGTGTCAATTTTGTGAATTTTAAAGGAATTACGTGATTTAAATAAAGGTTTAATTAACCTTCGTGCATTTTTATAAAATCATCCGAGTAAGATAAAAGCATGGGATTTGTTCTGTGATCTTCGTAATGGTCCTAGAGACTTTTTAAAAATGATGAGTGAATTTAATTGTGGGTCTTTGCATTTTTAAATTGATTTTATGAGAAAAATGTATTTATTAAAGCAAGTTTGCGAAATTCATATAAAATCAACCGTTCTTTGCAACTCTCTCTCTCTCTCTCGGCAAGTCTCTCTCTCTCTCTCTCTTATTCCTCTCGGTATATTGTCTTTCCCTCTCTAATTCTTTGAAACACTCCATGAATCTTCATCCTTATTCCATACAAGAGCTTTAATTCATGTGCATGTGTGTGATTAAGCTTGCATGTCGATGTGTGTGTGTGTGTTGTGTGTGCTCGGTGTGTGTGTTCACCCGAGAACCCCATGGTTCTTTTTGTTGTTGATTGATGTCATCTTGTTTAAGCTTGATTCTTTGCAAACAATGATAGAAAAGATGTGCATGTTAGTTATTTTGCGTAATTGATGAAAATCGGGGGTTTCGTGGTTGGACACCCTCAAATGAGGGCACCACCGTGAAGCCACCGCCATCGGTGATGAACTCCGGTGAACCGGTGGTGAGTTATGATGTGTAAACTGAACTCTAGACTAAATACACTCTAATTTTAGTGATTGCATGCTAGCTTTAAAGAAGATCAAGATGTGCATGTCATTGATTTGTCCTTGAGTTGTAAATTTGAGTCTTGCCGAATGGAAATTGGTTTAAAAAGGGATTAGTTTGATGAATAAGAGAATGCATGTTGATGATTAAGTTGAAGTTGCTAAGTAATGTATGGTTTGGTGATGTAATGGATAGAATGATTTAATATGGGATTAAAGTAAGTGGAAATGTGGTATATAACTTTGCATGTCAAATTGATTCTTGCATGTTTGATTTAAGGAAAAACCTGAATGGGTCTTAGTAGTAAAAAGGAGGAATTAAGTAGGTTCTTGCCAATTATCTTAATGACTAGTGAGAAATTGATTGCATGATAAAGATTGGATGGTTTTTATGATCGAATTGTAATAATTAAAAAAAAGTGTTAATTTCGAATCTTAATATAATTAGGATTCGGATTTTTGATTAAAAGGGGATAAGTTTAAGTGCTAAATGACCCTTGTGAATTGCATTAGTTGTGTTTGATTATATGAGGTTGAAATTGAGTATACTTGGTTGTGTTTTGTATGTATGGTTCGAATTAAGGAATGAAGGAAAAAGGAAATTAAATCGCTTACTATTAAGAGTTATAAGTGATAGCTATGGTCGAAAAAAAGAGCTATGTTAGTGTAATTGAAAAATAGCCAAGGTTGAACGAATACGCTTTGGTTGTTAAGTGTATAAGGATATAAAAGTTGCAAGAAAAGGGTTATGCTAAATGCTATGTGCTTTGTACTTATGTGTATAAGCTATATTCGTATACTCGAGTCAAAGATATAGTCGAGTTATCGTATTGAGTGATCGTTCGGGGAACGAGGGTTGAGAATCTGATTAAGGTTTTGGTTTTATTGTAGATTCGGAGTGTGAGGGCATTCAGGCTGGGAAAGGAAAGGATTTACTAGGTGGCAGTAGTTCAACCTTCAGGAAAGCAAATTCAGGCAAGTAACTCTGATTACTTGTGTAAATGGTTATAAGAGAATGTTGTTCATACCATGTAGAGTATTGAACTGTTTAAGTATGAAACCCTTCCTTTATGAAACCCTGATATTGATTTGAAGTACCCTTGTTCTTGATAACCAGTTATTGATAAGCCTATTGATTTCACCCTTTGATAATCTGTCTTTTCTGTTCAAGTTACCTATTAAGCCATGAATTGTATTGAACCTTTCGGTTATTCTTGTCACCCCTATTTAATGATACCCTGTTTCTCTTGATCACCCTATTGATCCCTAAATCAATGTTGATCCTTCTAATTTAGTGCCTTGTTATCCTTGATACAGAATTCTTGTGAATTGTTCCTTGCATATCTTTGAATCACTCCCTGAACCTTGTTTCCTTAAAAATCTGATTTAAGAATGAGTTTCGACTTGAAAGAGTCCGAATGATTTCAAATGCTTGGTAATGATAAAATGGATTTTTGAAAACCTATTTGTTTTTCCAACTCAAGGTTTTCCAAATAAATTCCTGATGGATTGGATTGGGACGTAAGGGGCTAGTGGGACTAGTCCAGTCATGGTAAGAGGCTAGCGGGGCTAGTCCAACTTAAAGCTGAAATTATGCCGATTGGTACCTTAAAGACCGGAATGGAGGTCGATACGGGCTGATCACCCGTATATAATGAAATGGAAAGATAAAGTGATCCAATCAAGGGTTCTAAGTGATTATTTAAAAAGGGAGCTGCAACTTTTGTTCAGTAAATTGATTTTGAAAATGAAAATGGTTTATATTGCTTTGAAAAGAGTTGATTATGTCATTGTGGAGCTTAATGCTCGAGAACCCAGATTCTTGAAATTGTTGATCATATGAATGATTCTATATCTTAAAATACTGTTACTTTCCTCTATCGAAAGATCTATTTTGATCCTATAATGATTTGTGATGAATGTCGGCTTTCGTCCTGCTTCGGCCTTGTTCCTTGAAAGCCCCACTATTCTTCAGAAACCTTTCCTTAACCCAAATGCTGGAAATCTGCCACCTAGATCAAATAAAGTAGAATGCCCTGAGTTTGGTAAAGCATATTGTGATTTGATATTGTAGAACTGCTATATAGTTACTTGCTGAGTTTTATACTCATTTGTTTTGTTTTAATCTAACCATGGCAGTCAAGCGAGAAGATGGCCAGGCTTAGGCGCACTGCTCGTAAGAGCGTACCTAGTGGTCCCTACCGTGTTGAGGGCTTCCGGTTGCCCGAGCAGGTAGTGGTAATTATGAGTGAGCTAGCGCCTAGAAAGAAGTGTTTAAAGATACAATGGGTTATTTGTCGGTTCCCATCCGGAATCGATACTGATTATTTAATAATATTTTGGGCTTGTAAGTTATATTTTGTGATTGGTAGTTGTGATCTTATCTCATACTTTATCCTGTTGATCCTGTTAGTAGTTAATCGGGGTTTATGCATATTTAATTATTAGATTAGAGGTGTGTGAGTCCTCATTTTCTAACCCCGAGATTGAGGGCATCACAATTATCAATAAATATGCACTCCTTTTGCACATGCAATTTATTTAATTATATTTAAAATTGACCAATGGAAAGGAAGAACGAACATCTATCTATGCGCTATCCCGAATAAGATAATATCCTTCATCCCCACGCGCATGACGTTCAAATTTATATTTTATGAGCTAGACAGATAGAATGAATGAACATTATCTAAGGCTATACAAGAAAGATAATGTCCTTCGCCCACTTGCTCTGCCCAAGCATTACTTACAAATAAGTCGTAAGGGCGAAGGAGTTTATCTTCATTTAATACAAATGTCACGTCCTTTGGTACTAAACTATTATGGATGAAGGAGCGAACGGGGACTTATCCAAGGGACATCCAAAGAAGATAAGCCCTTCGTTCCTACCATAAATGATAGGACGAGTGAACTCCTATCTAGGGGCTACCTACTGAAGATAGTTCATTCGCTCACCGCATGTCTAAGCTAAACTATTTGAGGGAATACTCGAAGAAGATAGTTCATTTTAAGTCTTTAAGACACAATAATTACCCATCGGAAAATTGGGGGAAGGAAACTCATTTATTTTACAAAGGAAAGCCCTTGTCCCTTCAACACTTGTGGGCAAAAATGGGTTAAAAGAAAAATTTCTAAGAAAAAATAAAGCAAAGATGCAATTAGAAAAATGCTAAGGCATGATGGAAGCCAAAGACGTTATACAATAAAAATTGCTCAAGAAAAAATAAGCCGAAGATGCAATTAGATTCCGAAAATGAGATTAGATTTTAACGAAACGAGGGCCACCAAGTCATACGCCCGAAGGCAATTAAAGTTAAAAGCTCGGAGGCCAAAGGATAAACTTACGAAAATAAATTTCAAGGCAAACCTAATTATTCAAAAGATCTTCATCTTCGCCCGAAGAGACTTATAAGGGCTCCGTGCCACAAGTTCGGCCAATGAGATCTTCGATGGAATCATCTAGAAGTTATTTATAGTCGCAGCTGAGCTCATAAGCCTTCTTCTGTACATGATCGACACCAAACATGAAGCACTGCTCCTCGGTCAGCTCCAACTTCTTCTTTATCTTCCGAAGATCTTTTCGGGACCTCTTCAGCTGCCCACTCTGATGATCAATACATCAGTTAGCCCTCTCTGGGTCCTCCTTCGTCCTTCGCTTATCTTCCATCAACACATTCACTTGGCCGATCGAGGTCTCATTATGTAACTAGACCCTTCGGAGCTCCTCAACTGAGATCGTGGCCATTTCCTTCGTAGCCTCCATGGCCGGAAAGATTGTATGATCGCTCATCAGTAAGCCCTAACCAGGGACATACGTATGAACGATCCTGTCTTGGCCCCTCAGCCGCTTATTCAAATGCTCAACATTCTCTTCAGTCGGGCCGCCCTGGCCATCCCCTTCATCCATCTCTGAAGCAGGAGGTTCTTGTTGGGTAGCTTCAGGCTCTTTACCAACCTTCTCCCCTTCACCAGGAGGGTTCGTCCACTTAGGCATAACAGCCTCCTCTGTAGATTTCTTCTCTGCTGCTTGCATCATCTTCCTCTCCAGAAGAGCCTCCATGAAAAATACTAAAAATGAAACAGGAAAATCATCAGGAGAAATAATTAAAATGCAGGCAAGATGAAACTATGCACACCAAAAAATGAATGTAGGAAAGAGATTTATTACCCCACCCCACAAACCGTACAACCAATACTGGCTTCGGTACTCCTCATACGTAAGTTAATCCACCTTGGCATCCATGTAAAGCATAATGTAATGTAACATGTAATTGAGGAATTATAACTCAACATAAAAACAGAAACAGATAAACAATATTAAACTGTGAAGCACAAAAACCCTACAGATCAAGAAAGGATAAACACAAAGAACCAAAAGATGTAATTGACTCTTTAAGTCCTCTAACAGATCATGGGATGAAGTTCATTGTCATGTTCAAGAAGGCATAAAGAATAAGACATCAAGGGACTTTAAGCATCAGTTACATGAATTGATTTCAAGTGTTGCAGATCAAGGGTTCACTGAAAGAAGCAATGGATAATCACCAATCTATATCAGCTTAGAAACACAAGACAAATTGAATTAGGTTCTCTTAATGCTAGTTGTTTGTGAACCAGGCCAGTGTACCAAACATCAGTATTCAAGAAGGAATTATGATTCAGTCACAGAAGAAAATATTGATACAGTGAAGAATGGCTAAACAGAAGCAAGAACATTCTTAGGCATAATATTTTTCACTCTGGTCGCCATAGAAGTGTGTACTACTATAAGTAGACTCTATGGTCGCCACAGAACTGGTCTCCATAGAGAATTACTCTAAGGAACCACAGTGGTCGCCATAGAGAATCTTTAAGGCACCGGTGGTCGCCATAGAGCTTGGTAGAAATAGAAGAGGACACAGTGTGTACTGGTCGCCATAGAGCTTCACCAGTCGCCATAGGGATTCACCAAGTCGCCATAGAGCTTAACCAGTCGCCATAGAGCAATATAAAGCCATTGGTCGCCATAGAAGAATATTAAAAGGATGTTCAAGTCGACATAAAAGAGTTGTAATATTCAGTGAATCAGTTTCAGCAAAAACAAAGGATTATGTGGATACAGTAATGCCACTTGTTCAATGAATTTGAAAGACTACATTAGCAGCTAAATGAATTGAATTCATTTCAGTTATCTTCTTCAGCTTTTAACAGAGTGTTTACGGGAGCTCCATCAAAGCACCTCATTTATTAAGCTTGTAAACATATTGTTATGTTGTTGAATTTATTGTAGCTAATCAATTTATTGATTAGATTGTAGCAACCTCAAGGATTATATTAATAAAATGATATATTCCTTGAATTATTTTGCATCCAATTTGATTCCTTACTTTTAACGAAGAACTTGTAAACGAATCGAAAAGATTGCTGGTATCGTATTCAACCCCCCCTTCTACGATACTTTGGGACTAACAATTGGTATCAGAGCTTGTTGATTGACATACAAATCAAGATCTGAAGAAAGAAACAAGTTCTTGAAAATTTCTTGAATTTTTTAATTTTCAAAAATTCTTATTCTTGAAATTTTTGAACTTTAAATAATTTAATTCCGCCAAGATGATGAACAACCAAAGAATTGGAAGTATAAAGGTTCCTCCATTTGATAGAGATAATTACAACCTATGGAAGAAAAAGATGATGCTGTTTATGAAAGCTTCGAATCCACTTTACATTGGAATATTACTGAATGGCTCTAATGTTCTGATGGAAGTAGTTGTTGAATCCACAGCCACAGCTGGTGTGAGAATTCCTTCCTCATCCACTCCTAGGGATCCGTCTAAATATACGGAAACTGATATGGAGTTAATAAATCTGGACACAAGCCTTCAACTCACAATTGTTGAATCGACCGATAATGATATGAGTCATCAACTTCTAGGATGTAACAGTGCAAAAGATATGTGGGATACCATTGAGCTTTTAATGGAAGGTACAGAAGAAGTCAAAGCAAACAGGATGGATATTCTGATAACTCAGTATGAGGCATTCAAACTACAACCCGGAGAAGTATTGTCTTCACTCTTTGAGAGATATACAAGACTATTAAGTGAATTAATTGCAAGGGAAAGTTTACCCTATACGAGAGTCTAACAGAAAGTTTATGATGACGCTCCCAGTTCACCTGGAACAAAAGAACACATCAATCAGGGAAAGATCAGATTTTATTATTATGTCCCTGGATATGATTTATGGAAAGCTAAGAACACATGAGCCTGAGCAAGAGTAGAGAGCTATTATCTATGGACCTGGTTTTATTGACAGTAAGAGTACGACACTTGCAAAAACCACTGTTAGGTCCCGAATTATCGTAGAAGGGGGGGTTGAATATGATAATCACTAAATTAAAAATTCTTTCGAATCTTTAGCGGATATAGATTTAGTGCTCGGTTAGTGGTTTCGTGTTCTTGAGAGGAATAGTATTTGGAACGATAAAAATAAGGAACACAAGATATTCGGGGAAATATATATTCGTATATAAATCCTCGAGGGGTGTTGCTACACTCCAGTAAATAAATTAACCGGCTATAATCTAAGAACAACAAAGTTCCAAGCTACTACAAAGATTTACAAATCAAATCCTATACAATGATCTAGCTTTTATTTAATTACTGGGTAACGATTATAGTGCCCCTATGAATATACAAGAATTAAATCGGGCATTATAACGTTAGTCCGGTGAGAAGTTAAACGGATATACAAAAAGCTTGAGCTTCTCTGTAAATCTTTGCTTCTATTTCACAACTCTTTTGGGAGAGAAGATGAACATAAATTAATCCAAAATGAATGGCTCAATCTCCTTCTGCTGCAAAGTGTAGACTTAATATCCAATAATGTGTGGTTGAGGATTCTGTGGCGACCAGGGAGTTCTTGCTATGTGGCGACCAAGATGTGTTATGTGGCGACCACTGGAGGTACAGGAGGGAGTAGTAATATTTTTATTTTTTATTCCAACTCCCATGTGGCGACCACATGGGTTACTAGTACATCTTGTACTTAAACAAAACTAACACAAAATAACCTATGGCGACCAGGGGGTGAAAAAATCTATGACGACTTCTTTTACTACTACTATTACAAGTCCAAGTACATGTATGTACTTAACATTCAAAACAACAAACTAAAACTTTGTACACGTTTTGTTTTATTCTTTTTTTTTTCATTTCCTTTTTGATTTTTTTCTCTTTTTCTTTTCTTTTGTTTTCTTTTTCCTTTTTCTTTTCTTTTTGTATTTTCTTTTTCTCTTTTTTTTTGTTTTTCTTTTTCTCTCTTTTTTCCCTTTTTCTTTTTAAGTTTAAATTGTAACTAAATTAATTTATAAAATTAAATTAAATATAACTTATATAAATAAACTAATTTAGATTTATAAAATAAACTTATTTAAAGTTTATAAAATAAATTATTTTAAGTTTATTAAATAAATTATATTAAAGTTCACTAAATAAATTTATTTAATTTATCAATTAAACTTTGAGCTTCACCAGTCCCCTGAGCTGTTTAACTGTATACCCCGCGCACCTCTTCTCGTAATTTAACATATAAATGTTCAATCCAAGTACGTTCCTCAACTTAACAATCCTTCTATAAATTATACCCAGATTCCTTTCACGAGCTGTTGACGCCTAGTGCAACTGGTCTGGTTCACAGACGACTAACCCCGATTCAGGTCTTCATATTATGACATTAATTAAATTGTTAAGCTTGAAACAACTTTATCGCTTCAGACACTGACTATCAATAAACAATTGTTCTTTCACTGGAATCCTTTATGGTACTTTAGACGACGTCTTCATTAACCTATATCTATACCCTATCTTCTATTCTTCAGATTCCTATACTTCGAACACTGTCTATCTTCAATCAATGTCAATACACTGAAATCTTCCGGTAGCACTTGTCTACTGAATCTTCAATATTTCTGAAACCCCCTGAAAGTCTTTAACCTTTGTTCTTCTTCTTCACTGAGGCATGATCATATTAATGAACTTCTTTCAGTGACCTGTAGACAGACTTCAGGCCTTATTCTAATCTTCTGATTCTTTGTATTTGCCTTTTCTTCATTCTTCCTGATTTCTTGTGTAGACATAGTATTATTAACCTGTCATGTTCTAGTGTTGTTATCGTGTTGAGTTATCACGTAACTGTTCATACAGCTACGCAGTCTCACCAAAAATCTCCCTTTATTTGATTGTTAAACCTAACAAACAAATTAAATAGTGAGGATAACTCAACTAACAACTAGAAAAAGTAATGTATCAGGACTTGTAAATAATGCTACTGGTTTTCTGGATCAAATACTGCATTTCCAGATTTCTTGAGTAACTGAAATGAATGATGCTTGTTCCTCTAGCACTAAACTGATCTTCAAGTAGTTTCATCTTTATTTCCTTAATTCTTCAAATCTCTTCCAGATAATACTTCTCAGTCTTGAAGTAATCATCATCATCTTTTTTTGTACACCAACATTTCCTGTTGAGAAGCACATATCTCTCTTGCTTCTCCCCCTATGAGAATCAACTGCTTAAAGAAGATCACCTTCATTTACCACCTATCCCGTACAATAGGATCCGGAGATAAAATCCAATGGTACTCCCCTTCTGGAAAATAACTTCTCCCCTTATGAAGAATAGTGATGAACCAAACCACTTCTTCTGATTAATAGAAAATTACCTTGTGTTTACCACCTCTCCCGTACAATAGGATCCGTAGTTACAAACAACAATGGTGTTGTGGTTATATGATTTTCCTTTTTCCTCTTCCCTGCTATTTCTCCCCCTTAGTTGAGGAATCCTCCAAACTATTACTTAAGCTTTTATCTCCCCCTTAGAGAAGGAATGTATGCTTTTGTCTGAAGGAGTTCTCATATTTCACTTGGTTGGAAAAGAAATAATAAGTCCTAGTATGATCAACCATGTCCCTTTAAATGCTGCAAGTATGACTTCACTATTGATCATCATGTTCACCAATCTTCCATACTCCTTATACCTCCCACTGTGAGATCACCAATTGTTACCAATTGTTAGCTCCCAACTTGTTAGTTCACGAAGTATTCTAATCTAATATGTAAATGTTAGGTCCCTAAGAGTTAGGTTCCAATCATAAACAGATTCGAGATCCGAAATATCAAGAACTATGTTAAGGGATAGGGAATGGGATATTGTGTTTCTCTTTCTTCCCTACTGTGAGTATGTGATTCTGTTTCATGTACCTCACAAGTGTTTCACTCTTCTCTCCACTCGTGTTTACACTCATTCTCACAAGTGTATCACTCCTCTCATAGCTCCAAAATCCAGTTGTACCTGCAAGGAAAATCACCTTAGCCATCCTTAAGGAGGTCACAGGTGGTGCAATGGGAGTTCGTAAATCCCCATCCTTGTTGGACTCGTTAGATGAATCTGAGTCATAATCTACAAGTTGCTAGTTTCCCTTTTAGGGTTCCAGATTTGAACTCTGGGAAGGTAAACAATGATCCAAACAACGAAAAGTTTGTATATGGGCTGTCCATGTCCTCCCGAAAATTGTGACATTACTTTCAAGGCTGAACGGTACAAGTGGTAACGAAATAACCACTGAAGAAAATTCTAATTAGGCCCGAAGCTTGAGGCAGATTTATGGCTTGGTCCATCGAACTTGGGGAATACGACCTTGAGTACGTCCCCATAACTGTTATAAAGGCCCAAACACTAGCAGCTTTATGGTAGAATGCACCTACTCAGGACCGAAGGACCCTACTCCCGAAGAACAACTCATTTAGGATCTGGGAAAATAGAAGATACTTGTTGACGATTCAGTCGCCGATAAAAAATGTGGGACTGGGCTAATTTTTTCTAACCCTGATGGGTTTGAAATCTACCAAGCAATTTATTTCACCTGCTTCCTTATCAATAATGAGCCCGAATACGAAGCACTTTTGGCCTGAATGGAGCTAGCAAGAAGCTTGTAGGAAAAGTAATTAAGAGTCTTCAGTGACTCGATGGTGGCGGTCAAACACTTTTCTTGGAAATACGAGCAAAGGGATCCCCGAACGAAAGCCTATGCCACCAAGGTAAGAGAAACTTCCTTAGCTTTTGAATCCTTTGAACTAAGTCAAAAATAGGAAGAGAGAACAACAGTCAGGCGGATGCCCTCTTACGGCTAGCTTCGGCAGAAACACAGAGCCTAAATGGCTTTATTTATCTGATCGAAGCGAAGACGCCTTTGATCAAAAGAAAACTATGTTTGGAAATTCGCCAAGGCGTAAACTGGATGACTCATATCCAAACTTATTTTGGAGAAAGGGATTATGCCCCTCGACCGAGGGAAGCCCGAAAGATAAAATATCGAGCAGTCAGTTATACCCTAGTGGCAAGAAAATTATACCACAGATCGATTACTCAATTGCTGTTAAGGTGCCTTGATTTTGAAGAGCAACAGATGGCCTTAGAGGCGGTGCATGAAGAAATCTGTGGGGAACATCTTTACGGTTCGTCACTGGCCTTTAAGATCCTTCACGATAGCCCCGAAGTAACCACTAGAGGAAATGGCTTCGGTTTTAGGCCCAATACTCTATGCCATATGGGCAGTGGACAAAGTAGGCATTCTACCAACTAGCACGAAGCATGCGAAGTATTATTTAATCGCCATCTATTACATGACCACATGGGTAGATGCAAGACCTTTGTCCATTATAACTAAAGAGGTAACCAAAACATTCATGTTGGAACAGGTAATTTTAAGATTCGGGATCCCGAAGGTGTGTGTCTCGGACAACGGTACCCAATTTGTGGGAAACAAGTTTAGAAAATTTCTCCATTACTACAGGCCGTATCACACTATGATTCGTGTATCAAGAAAAGATCATTCAGTATAGGGGACCTTGTTCTGAGTGAACTGGCTGCATCCATACCAACGAAGCAAGAAAAACTCCATCCAAACTGAGAGGGAACTTATGAAATTATAGAGGTCGTTCACCTAGGAATTTACAAGTTGGAAACTTTATCTGGGGACGCAATAAAAAATGCTAAGGCATCATAGAAGCCAAAGACGTTATACAATAAAAATTGCTCAGGAAAAAATAAGCCGAAGATGCAATTAGATTCCGAAAATGCAATTAGATTTTAACAGAACGAGGGCCACCAAGTCATATGCCCGAAGGTAATTAAATTTAAAAGCCCGGAGGCCAAAGGATAAACTTACGAAAATAAATTTCAAGGCAAACCTAATTATCCGAAAGATCTTCATCTTCACCTGAAGAGACTTATAAGGGCTCCGTGCCAGTTCGGCCAATGAGATCTTTGATGGAATCATCTAGAAGTTATTTATAGTCGCAGCTGAGCTCATGAGCCTTCTTCAGCAATGTTCGGCACCAAAAATGAAGCAACACTCCTCTGTCAGCTCCAACTTCTTTTTTATCTTTCGAAGATCTTTTCGAGACCTCTTCAGCTGCTAATTCTGATGATCAATACATCGGTTAGCCCTCTCTGGGTCCTCCCTCATCCTTCGCTTATCTTCCATCAACACATTCACTTAGCCGATCAAGGTCTCATTATGTAACTAGACCCTTTAGAGCTCCTTCTCAGTAGCAATGATTCTTCGCTCGAGCTCTTTCACCTTGGCCATCCGACCTTGCATATCCTACACCTTGTTCACAATAACAGCGGCCCAAGGAGTAGCCTGAAATAAAATACAAGGAAAAGAAATGGTCAAACCGAATGATGAAGGAGACTAAAAAAGAATGGGGAAAAGGAAAAATTAAAACTTATAAGGGAAAGGAAGGACATGGCCTCCATATGTGTGGCCACAACAAAGAGGGAGCGATCGCTCGGAAGATGGAGTCCTGAGCAGAGATCGTGGCCATTTCCTTCGTAGCCTCCATGGCCGGATAGATTGTATGATCGCTCGTCAGTAAACCCCAACCAGGGACATACATATGAACGATCCTGTCTCGGTCCCTCAGCCATTTGTTCAAATGCTCAACATTCTCTTCAGTCGGGCCGCCCTGGCCATCCCCTTCATCCATCTCCGAAGCAGGAGGTTCCTGCTGGGTAGCTTCAGGCTCTTTACCAACCTTCTCCCCTTCACCAGGAGGGTTCATCCGCTTAGGCATAACAGCCTCCTCTGTAGCTTTCTTCTCTGCTGCTTTCATCATCTTCCTCTCCAAAAGTGCCTCCATGAAAAATACTAAAAATGAAACAGGAAAATCATTAGGAGAAATAATTAAAATATAGGCAAGATGAAACTATGCACACCAAAAAATGAATGAAGGAAAGAGATTTATTACCCCACCCCACAAACCGTACAACCAATACTGGTTTCGGTACTCCTCATACGTAAGTTATTCCACCTTGGCATCCATGTAAAGCATAATGTAATGTAACATGTAATCGAGGAATTATAACTCAACATAAAAACAGAAAGAGATAAACAATATTAAATTGTGAAGCACAGGAACCCTACAGATCAAGACAGGATAAACACAAAGAACCAAAAGATGCAATTGACTCTTTAAGTCCTCTAATAGATCATGGGAAGAAGTTCATTGTCATGTTCAAGCAGCAATGAAGAATAAGACATCAAGGGACTTTAAGCATCAGTTACATGAATTGATTTCAAGTGTTACAGATCAAGGGTTCAGTGAAAGAAGCAATGGATAATCACCAATCTGTATCACCTTAGAAACACAAGATAAATTGAATTAGGTTCTCTCAATGCTAGTTGTTTGTGAACCAGACCAGTGCACCAAACACAGTATTCAAGAAGGAATTATGATTGAGTCACAGAAGAAAATATTGATACAGTGAAGAATGTCTAAACAGAAGCAAGAACATTCTAAGGCATAATATTTTTCACTTTGGTCGCCATAGAAGTGTGTACTACTACAAGTAGACTCTATGGTCGCCACATAACTGGTCTCCAAAGAGAATTACTCTAAGGCACCACAATGGTCTCCATAAGGAATCTTTAAGGCACCGATGGTCGCCATAGAGCTTGGTAGCAATAGAAGAGGACACAGTGTGTACCGGTCGCCATAGAAGAGTTGTAATTTCAGTGAATCAGTTGCAGCAAAAACAAAGGATTATGTGGACACAATAATGCCACTTGTCCAATGAATTTGAAAGACTACTGTTATGGATCAAAAACTAAAATATAATAACTGCTGTATTTATTACTAAGGAACGTGAGCTTCAAGGCTCGATTTGACTGCTCTTGTGTTTTGTGACTCAATCTGCGTTAACAAGATGCCTACGTACCTTGCTGATTGCCAATGATCAAGTCAAAAAATGTAGTTCTGATTTGTGGGGTGAGACCCCTTATATAGACGTTGGGATTCCTTGAATTAGACTTGGGTTAGGAGACTTGGTGGGCAAGTCTCAGAATTAGAATGGACTTTGGAGTCCTAAATGGTAGGAAACTGATTCCTTATCCTTCTAGGTCCCTTAGAGGCTGATCTGCAAGGATTTATGTCCTTATTAGGACTCTTCTCAATAGCTGATTTTTCCCTTATTAATTAATTATGAAATTAATTAATATTTAGGGTTTTGGGCCTTCTTTGTTCCATCAGGCCTGATCTGGTCGATCAGGCCTGATCAACGTGTTAACCTTTTTGGTCTGAATGTCATACAACTTTTTATTGGGCCTTGTAGCCCAAAGCATGTGTAATTAATGCAATACTCCGATCAAGCCTGATCAACGTGTTAACCTTTTTGGTCTGAATGTCATACATCTTCTTATTGGGCCTAGTAGCCCAAAGCATGTGTAATTAATGCAATACTTAATTACGTAATCAGGATTTATTTATTCCCTATCATTTGCCCCCCAACTTTTGGGAAATCGTACAAGATTTCGCAAAAGTTAAGTTCACTCATTCCCTTACAGGGTATCGTTTTGTGTAAAGGGTGGAGCGACCTACACATTTATAACGATTTGCCTTTACGCGGCTTCAGGGTTGGTTAAAAACTTCTTTTTTTTTATTTTCTTACCTTTTCCCTATTTTTAGGAATTTTCTGGTATTTTTTTAGGAATTTTCCCTTTATTTCCGAGATTTTTCCAAATTTTCTGCAATATTTCACAAACATTTTTTAATTTTCACCCCTTTTTCGACCAGGATCCTAGTCAAAATTTCGATCTGGATCCTAGTCGAGTTTTGGGCCAGTCTCTCAATCCTGGTCAAAGGATTTCGACTAGGATCCAAGATCTGGATTTCGACCAGGATCCTAGTCGAACCTTCGACCTGGATTTTGGTCGAAAATTATGTCCTTGTTTTGATTCCTGGTCGAAGGATTTCGACTAGGTTTCACGACCTGGTTTTCGACCAGGATCCTAGTCGAACCTTCGACCTGGATTTTGGTCACAATTTCTGTATTTATTTGACTCCTGTTCGTAAGGTTTCGACTAGGATTCTCGACCAGGGTTTCGACCTGGATCCTAGTCGATCCTTTGATAGGAATTTTAGTCGAGTTTTACAGCCTTATCTGATTCCTGTTCGTAAGGTTTCGACTAGTAATCACGACCAGGGTTTCGACCTGGATCCTAGTCGAACCTACGACCTGGATCTTGGTCCTCCAAAAATTTCATGTTTGAATTGTGACCAGAATTTCGACCTCAATCCTGGTCTTATTGATAATTGGTTTTCTGGATTCTGTTCGAAAGAATTCGAACTGGATCCATGACTTCAATTTTGACTTCAATCCTGGTCTTTTTATCCCGTATTTTTCAGGCGCCTGTTCGAAAGAATTCGAATAGGATTTACGACCTCAAATTTGACCTCAATCCTGGTCTTTATTGGGTTTTTCCTAATTTTAACTTGGATTGGGCCTTGTTTGGGCCTTCAAATTTCCAAATTCTTTTTGAATTTGGGCCTTCACTTTTCTAAATCCTTTTTGGATTTGGGCCTTCACTTTTCCAAATCCTTTTTGGATTTGGGCCTCATTCAGGCCTTTACTTTTCTAAATCTTTTTTGGATTTGGGCCTTCTATTGGGCCTCTTCCAAATTAGAACTGGACTTTAATATGTTAAATACCTTCTTTAGAATTCTCTAGAATTCTCGGGAATATTCTTGAATTTTTCTTCCCTATTTATTTATTTCCTTTGGAATTCCTTGGAGTATTCTGGAACGTTCCATTTCTGGGCTTTCTCCATTGGGCCTTTAAACTTACTGGGCTTTTTGTCCCTTCATCTTCACTTTTTCTCCTATATAAAGGAGTGAGTAGAGTTTATTGCTCCTCACTTCTCATTTCTTTACTTACTAAATTTTCTTCTCCTAAAGATCTCAGAGAGATAATTTGTAGGTCGGAGTTTTTGAGCCCCAACACCTTTACTTAGCCAGCCCTCTTTTTGCATTGTTACTTCAGGTAAAACACTTTTCTCTGTTCTTTTCTTTTGCTCGTTTTTGTATAGCTCGTGTTTTAAAATTGTCTTTTTTTCCGCCCTTTTCTCAGATGGCTGATAAGAGAATTACACGTTTGGCCAAGATGAACGTGTCCAAAAAGTCCAGTGAGTTCCCCATTCGATCGAGGTACACTTTCTTGATTGATATGATCAACAGCCGAGGGGATGAGTACCCATATGACGCGCATCTGGACGCGCATGACCATATCAATGTCTTCCAGGATCCAAAGGAGCTGGACAAGTTGACTACTTGTTTCAAAATCAAGGAACCCTTCAAGCTTATTCTTGCTGGTTCGGCCGACAGGGCCTGTCAATGGAGGAAGGACACACTATGCATCTACAGGGACACTCTAAGGGCAGGTATCAGACTCCCCTTTCACCCATTTATCCCTGTTTTTCTAGCTGATATGGGCATCAGCCCTTGCCAACTCCCTCCAAACTCTTGGAGGTTGATTATGTGCTACTTGTCGCAATGCGCCAAGCACAATGTCCCTACCTCGGTTGCCGTTTTTAGAAAGATTTTTCAGTTCAAGAACAGTCCCGACAAGAATCCGGGGTGGGTTTCTTTGAACCAGCGCCCAACCGTTCCCCATATAGTGAACGGGAAGTCCATCCCTGATAATAATTTGGGGTGGAAGAAAGATTTTCTGTACGTTCTTTGGGAGGGCGGTGATTGGGGCACCCTCTTTCGTTCATCTTTTGGGCTTGCTGTAGATGGGAGACCTAACGATATAGTTTTGTCTGAGGAGGAGACCAGAGCTTTCAACCTCCTTACTCAAGATAATGGGACTTCCCACTCTTGGGATCTTATCAGGGAGACCGTGGCCTTTCTCCCGTTCCTAAAAAGAGTATGTTTCCTTCCTCCTCTAGTTGTCATTGTTTCTCCCATCTTTTACTTTGCTAATTTCTCAACTCACTTATCTTATTTGTTGCAGTGGCTGAGAAGATTGAGGAGGCTACAAAGCCTAAAGACCTGGAAATGACCAGGATGAAACATGCTGGAAAGTTCTTCAAAGACCTGCACCTCGGGGATCACTTCCCGGAGTTCCTACTCCAGGCGAAGGAAGCAGGCGAAGAAGGCCCCAGCCAACTTTACGTACAAAACAAAAACCAGGGGCTTTCTTTCAACCAGCTTGGGGAATCTGGGGAAAGGATTCGATTGTTGGCAACACAGTGCTTGCCAAGGAATGGTCTATGCATTCCATTTCTCATGTGGATTATCATGACCTTGTCCTTCAACAGGACTTCGAGGCTAATGAGCTTTTCGGAGCTCGGGCCTTGGCTACGGTACGTCTTTTTCTTTTGATATCTATAGCTTCCTGCCGTAATTTTTCTTGTTTCTCACTTTTCCTTTGTTTCTTGCAGGCGAACGTCCACTTTCAAGGGGCAATTCACCAAGCCAAGGCTTAAAAAGTTGGTCTGGAAGACACAAACAAGAAGCTGGAGGAGGCTAACCAGCGTATAGAGGCTCTTGAAGCCCAACTTGCCTCCTCTACTTCTGATCTTGAAACAGCCAGGGCTGAGGTTGTTATTCTCAAGGCTCAAAAAGACAAAGCCTTTGACGGCTGGATGGATACTCAAGAATTCAAGGACCTGATGGTGGAGCATGATGCCCTCCTACATCCAGTCAACTACAAGGAAGGCTGGGACGCTACTGTGGAGGCTATCCAGGAAGAGTTTCCTGAGGTTCTTGAACAGTCTTCTTTCCCCTGCCCTGTGCAAGTCCCAGCACTTGGGGGCATTGTAGATAAGCTTGCCGATCTGATTAAGGACGGCCCATCAGGAAGTCAGGGCCAAGGTCAAAAAAGGAAGGAGCTTGAATCCAGCTCTGAAGAGGAGGAATCTTCTTCTGAGGAGGAGACTGAGCCTGTCATAAAGAAGGGCAGGGTAGAAGAGCCTCCAAAACCAGCGTCTCCTGCGGCATCCAAAGCATCCAAGGATAGTTTCGAGGAAACCTCTGCGGAGACTTCAGAAGAGACTTCCGAGGGACCGACTGAAGAGACGTCCGAGGAGACTTCGGATAGTGGTTCTAAAGAATCTGAGCCTTCCAAGGCCTAAGTTTTATGCATTTTTTCTTTTTCTAGACAATATCGAACTTTGTAATTGACTTTTACTATTTTCATTTGTATTGTCCAAGTATCATCGTGTTTTTTTCGAGTTTTTGAACTCAGGTTTATAACTTGGTTTTATCCTTCACAATGCATTAATCTAATAGGCTAGAATAAGTCGAACTCTTTTTATTATAACTTGGTATTCTTGATACCTTACATGAGATGGGTTCAACCCTGATAAAATCTAAACACATCTTCTATAAAAATCCTAAGCAAGCAAAGCTTCAAGATGCTTTTAAACCTAATTGTCACTCTGACAAGTGAGAATCGTGCTTTAACTGTTTTACACATAGTAAACCTTTAGGTTTTGTGCATGCCAAGTTCTCGGGACTTCAAAACCATCCATAGTCTTCAGCTTGTAGGTTCCTCTACCTTGAACGCTCTTAACCTTGTACGACCCTTCCCAATTAAGGGCAAGTTACCCTTTCTGCCCTACACCAGAAGCTTCCGCCTTCCTCAAGGCTAAGCCACCTTGTTTGAAGAACCTTTCTTTAACCCTTAGGTTATAGTAGAATGAAGCCTTTTTATGATATTCCACTCTCTTCGCATGTGCCTCATCTCATACTTCATCAATTAGATCCAGGGCTAACCTTTTCCCTTCCTCATTTTCCTTAGCATTGAAAGCTTGAATCCTGGGGGAGGAATGTGATATCTCTACATGAATAACTACTTCTGCCCCATATGCTAACATGAAGGGAGTTGCTCCAGTCGTGACTCTACAGGTAGTCCTAGAGGCCCAAAGTATTGGGAGTATTTCATCCACCCAGTTATTCCTCGACTTCTCGATCCTCTTCTTTAGTCCATCCAGGATTATTCGATTCGCCACTTCTGCTTGCCCATTGGCTTGCGGGTGAGCTACAGGGGTGAATCATAACTCAATTTCATTTTCCTCACAATACTTCTTGAATTCCTCATTGTTGCATTGTGTTCCATTGTCAGTGACTAGGATGCAGGGAATTCCATATCGGCACATGATATTTTCCCACAGGAATTGTGCAACCTGCTTAGTTTTGATTTTGGCCAAAGGCTTGGCTTCAATCCACTTAGTAAAATAATCAATGGCTACAATCAGGAACTTCTTTTATGTCGTGGCCATGAGGAAAGGCCCCAGTATATCCATTCCCGACATAGCAAAGGGGATGGGCGAGTTGATGGAGGTCAGCATCTCGGGGGATTTTTTAACGACTGATGCATGCTTCTGACATCGGTCACACTTTTTCACATATTCTTTGGCATCAGCCATCATTTCTGGCCAATAGAAGCCTAAACGGGTTATCTTATGTGCTAAGGCCCTGTCCCCAAGTGTTGCCCACTAATACCTTCATGCACTTCTTCAAGAGCCAAGCGTGCCTCATTGGGCCTGAGACACCATAAGTAAGGAACCACGAAAGATCTTTTGTACAGAATTCCATCTATCACAGAGTTTTTTAGTGCTCGAACAGCCAATTTTCGTGCTTCAGTAGCATTGTTCGGCAACCAGCCGGTTTGAATATGAGTCTTAATGGGATCTATCCATGACGTCCCCAGACCTATAGGAGCTACAAGCTTAACATCAATGCTCCGTGTCTTCAGAACGTGGAAGTACATGCTTCCTGAACTTTCCTCTATCTCCGTTGAAGCAAACTTTGATAATGCATCTGCCTTGGAATTTTCCTCCCTCGGAATGTGCTCAACATGGCATTCATCGAATTGGGTCATCACAGCCCTTACTAGGCGAACATATTTAGCCATCGTATCATCCCTTGCCTCAAAATCTCCCTTCACCTAGGATTTGACCAGCTTCGAGTCTCCACAGACTTTTAAGTTCTTGACTCTAAGTGTCCCTGCTAAGCCAAGACCAGCTATCAGAGCTTCATATTCTGCCTCATTATTTGTGGTTAGAAAGTCTAACTTCATGGCATACTCAATTAAGAACCCATCAGGGCTTTGTAAAACCAAACCTGCTCCACTTGAATTTGTTTTTGATGCTCCATCAAAATAGAGAACCCAGTATTCTTTCTCCTTATCAACCTTTTCTTTGTCCTCTTTATCAACTTCCTTGTCTTGAGGTATGGTATTTTCCTGCCCCCCCCGACTTCTTGGTTGGGTATGGTACATTCCACCACGAAGTCATCCAATGCCTGGGCTTTTATCGCCGTTCGTGGCTTATACTTGATGTCGAATTCTCCCAACTCTATTGCACACTTAATCAGCCTTCCACTAGCCTTGGAACTATGAATGATATTTTTGAGGAGTTGATTTGTTAGCACCTCAATCTTGTGAGCCTGGAAGTAAGGACGCAACTTTCTCGAAGCCATTACCAAGGCTAAAGCAAACTTCTCAATAGTTTAATATTTCAACTCAGCTCCATGCAAAATTTTACTGACATAGTACACAAGTCTCTGGATTTTCAGTTCCTCCTTGACCAATACAGCGCTCAAGACATTCTCTGAAATGGCCAAGTATAAGTATAAAACTTCATTAAAAGTTGGCTTGGCCAACAACGGGGCTCGAGCCATATACCTCTTTAATTCCTCAAATGCCTTCTGGCTTTCCTCACTCCACTCAAAATCTTTGACCTTCTTTAAGAACTTGAAGAATGACAAGCACTTGTCCCCTGACTTGGAGATGAATCGTCCCAGCGCAGCAACCCTTCCTGTGAGCTTTTGAACATCTTTGATAGTTTTTGGTGGCTCCATGTCCAGGATTGCCTTTATTTGATCAGGGTTGGCCTCGATTCCTCTCTTGGAGACCATTAATCCTAAAAACTTTCCAGACCCTACTCCAAAAGCACACTTCGTGGGATTTAACATCATCTTATGATATCTCAGGACCTCAAAAGCTTCCCTCAAATGAGTTATATGGTCAGTCTTTACTAGACTCTTGACTAACATGTCATCAACATAGACTTCCATGGTCTTGCCAATAAGATCCTTAAAAATTTTATTTACCAACCTTTGATAGGTGGCTCCTGCATTCTTGAGACCAAATGCCATAACAAGATAACAATAAACACCAAAGTCAGTGATAAATGATACCTTTGGAATGTCGTCCGTATGTATCTTGATCTGATTGTATCCACTAAACCCATCCATAAAGCTCAACATCTCATGCCCAGCAGTGGCATCTATCAAAGTATCGATCCTTGGTAACGGGAAACAAGTCCTTAGGACAAGCATCATTCAGATCAGTGAAGTCCACACACATCCTCCATTTTCCATTGGCCTTCTTTACCATTACAGGGTTTGCTAACCATTCCGGAAATTGAATCTCCTCAATGAAACCAGCCTCTAAGAGCTTCTCTACTTCCTGTTTTATAGCTTCTTTCCTCTCTGGAGCAAAACTTCTTTTCTTTTGCTTCACTGTCTTCTGATTTGGGTCCACATTCAGCTTGTGAGTAATCAGTTCCGGGTCTATGCTTGGAATATCAGCTGCTGACCATGCAAATACGTCACTATTTTCTTACAAAAATTTCACCAACTTCCCTCTAAGGGGCTCCGCAAGCGTGGCTCCAATAAAAGTCACCTTCTCAGGATCTTCGGGGGCTAAAGGAATTGAAACCAAGTCTTCTGCCGGCTTTCCTCTTTTCTAATCATTCTCTCGGATATCCAGATTTTCAATAGGAAGAACCTGCCCCCCAACTCCGTCTGCCCTCAAAGAGGCCACATACAACTTCTAGCCATTTTTTGATCTCCTCTCTCTTTTCCGATCCCATCTCGGGTTGGAAACTTCATAACTGAATGGTAGGAAGAAGGGACTGCCTTGAAGGCGTGTATCCCTGTTCTTCCCATGATAGCGTTGTAAGTCGAACTAGCCTTCACCACTACAAAGTCCAACATCTGAGTTGCTTGCCTTGGTTCCTGTCCTATGGTTGTTGGTAACTTGATTATCCCTTCTACGGGGCACTCCACTCCCGTAAATCCATATATCGGCATGTCGGTTGGGGTCAATTGGGAGTCGTTATATCCCATCCTTAAAAAGGTGTCATGGAGCAAGATATCCACTGAAGCACCATTATCCACAAGGACCCTTCTCACACGGGTTGTTCCCTATTATCGGGGTTATGACCAACGGGTCATCATGGGGAAATTTCACACCCTCCAGATCAGAATCATCAAAAGACATTGTTACTCCTGTCCTGGCCCTCTTCGAGGCTTCCCCAACAATATGCATAACTTCTCGAGCATAAGCTTTCCTGGAGTTCTTGGATAACCCAGCAGCAGTTGGTCCTCCAAAAATTGTGTTTATCACTGGCCCTCGGGGTCCAGTCCTCCGAAGATTATATTTATCACCGGTCCCCTAGGTTGGGGATTTCGCCCTTGGTCTTCTTGATCTCTTCTTCGATCATCAAAGTTTTTTCTCACGTTGTTGCTCATGTCTCCTCCATCTCCAAGTGTACTTGTTCAATCTCCCTTTTCTAATAAGGAACTCAATTTCATCTTTCAGTTGCCTACACTCATCGATGTCATGACCAACATCCTTGTGAAATCTACAATACTTGCTCTTATCTAACTTGGCAGGATCGGCCTTCAAGGGCTTAGGCCAGCGAATATCTCGATCTTTCTCGATTTCCATTAAAATTGGCTCCTTGGTGCATTCAGTTTAGCATACTCAATAAATTTTTGTCCAGGTCCTCCTTTCTTGGGAGTTGAGTCAGGATTCTGCTCAGTTCTAGGATACTTGTCCTTAGCGATGTATTCCAGATCGGTCTTCCGCTTCTTGCCTCCAGCGGGCTCGTTGCTCACGACTGTCTTCCTCATACTCTCTTCCACCTTGATATACTTCCCTGCCCTATCTTGGAGCTGCAGCATGCTTTCAGGGGGCGTTTGGCCAAGGCCATCTTGAAAAACTCATCTCTAGTTCCCTGTTGCAGTGCTATCAGGCTACCTTGTCATCAAGGTCTGGGACTTTTAAAGCTTTCTTTGTGAAACGATTCAGGTAGTCTCTTAAGGATTCCTTCGCCCCCTGCACAATGCTCATAAGGGATGCTGAACTTTTCTCATGCACTCTCCTACTGATAAATTGCTTAATAAAAGCCTGACTTAATTCTCTGAAAGACCCAATAGAGTTTGGGGGTAAACGACTATACCACCTTTGAGCCATACCCGACAGGGTTTGAGGAAAGGCCCGACACTTAATAGCGTCATTCACGGGCTGTAGCAATAATGCATTGGAAAATGTTCTGACATGATTGGAGGGATCTCCAGTGCAATCATAAGCTTTAATAGTGGGCATCTTGAACTTCCTTGAGATATGGGCATTCATTATTTCTTCAGTGAATGATGGAGTAGGATCATCAGGATCTCCAAGGGGAAGAAGATTGCTCAGATCAGCTATTGGGACAACAGCCCTTCTCTGTATCGGACCATCCAGGTCTATGATAGGGGGAGGATTCCTCCTCTTGGGGGTAATTGGGGTCTGGTGTTCTGGTGTGACTCTAAGCCACGCTTCAGCCTTTGAATCTCAGCCTCATGAGCCCTGATCTTTTCCTGCACTTCTTGGGAATTCGTCCCTTGGGTGCTCCTAGGACGTTGGCGACCATCAGCCATCGGCTCTTTGTCAGCACGCCTCCTTCTTGGGGCCACTTCATCATCTGAAGATTCGAAGTCTCTCTCAGTGTAAGGACCAGAAAATTCCTGATCCTCATGGATTGGAGCCAAACCTTGTATATAGGGGGTAATCTCCCTCGTGTCTCACTCCGCCCAGCATGTCCGCTTCCTCCAACCTCGGGGTAAAAGGGCATCACATATGGGGGGTTAGTAGTCACAATAGTTGAATACTCATACCCAATGGGTCAAGAATTTACAGGTGCATGTAGTTGTTGAACTTGGGGATTCGTACCTTGAGTAGCCAAGGGAATCGTCCCTTGTGGCTGAGGTTCAGTTGCCCCTATCTGGGCTTCTCCTTGCGTGGCTACATAAGTTGAATGATGAGATACCTCCACGGTTGACAAAATCACTTGGGTTGTCCCCGTTGGTGTTCCTCCTTCAAGGGTTGTAACTGTTCTCCGTGTTCTCGCCATGGTTGTTATTGTGCTTTCCCACAGATGGCGCCAAATGTTAGGGATCAAAAACTAAAATATAATAACTGCTGTATTTATTACAAAGGAACGTGAGCTTCAAGGCTCGATTTGACTGCTTTTGTGTTTCGTGACTCAATCTACCTTAACAAGATGCCTACGTACCTTGCTGATTGTCAAGGATCAAGTCAAAAAATATAGTTCTGATTTGTGGGGTGAGACCCCTTATATAGACGTTGGGAGTCCTTGAATTGGACTTGGGTTAGGAGACTTGGTAGGCAAGTCTCAGGATTAGAATGGACTTTGGAGTCCTAAATGGTAGGAAACTGATTACTTATCCTTCTAGGTCCCTTAGAGGCTAATCTGCAAGGATTTATGTCCTTATTGGGACTCTTCTCAACAGCTGATTTTTCCCTTATTAATTAATTATGAAATTAATTAATATTCAGGGTTTTGGGCCTTCTTTGTTCCATCAGGCCTAATCAATGTGTTAACCTTTTTGGTCTGAATGTCATACATCTTCTTATTGGGCCTTGTAACCCAAATCATGTGTAATTAATGCAATACTTAATTACGTAATCAAGATTTATTTATTCCCTATCAACTACATTAGCAGCTAAATGAATTGAATTCATTTCAGTTATCTTCTTCAGCTTTCAAAAGAGTGTTTACGGGAGCTCCATTAAAGCACCTCATTTATTAAGCTTGTAAACATATTGTTATGCTGTTGAATTTATTGTAGCTAATCAATTTATTGATTATATTGTAGCAACCTCAAGGATTATATTAATAAAACGATATATTCCTCGAATTATTTTGCATCCAATTTGATTCCTTACTTTTAACGAAGAACTTTAAACGAATCGAAAAGATTGTTGGTATCGTATTCAACCCCCTTCTACGATACTTTGGGACTAACAATTGGTATCAGAGCTTGTTGATTGACATACAAATCAAGATCCGGAGAAAGAAACAAGTTCTTGAAAATTTCTTGAATTTTTTAATTTTCAAAAATTCTCATTCTTGAAATTTTTGAACTTCAAATAATTTAATTCCGCCAAGATGATGAACAACCAAATAATTCGATAGAGATAATTACAACCTGTGGAAGAAAAAGATGATGTTGTTTATGAAAGCTTCGAATCCACTTTACATTGGGATATTACTGAATGGCTCTTATGTTCCGATGGAAGTAGTTGCTGAATCCACAACCACAGCTGGTGTGAGAATTACTTCCTCATCCACTCCTAGGGATCCGTCTAAATATACGTAAACTGACAAGGATTTGATAAATCTGGACACAAGCCTTCAACTCATAATTGTTGAATCTACCGATAATGATATGAGTCATCAACTTCTAGGATGTAACAGTGCAAAACATATGTGGGATACCATTGAGATTTTAATGGAAGGTACAGAAGAAGTCAAAGCAAACAGGATGGATCTTCTGACAACTCAGTATGAGGCATTCAAACTACAACCCGGAGAAGCATTATCTTCATTCTTTGAGAGATATACAAGACTATTAAATGAATTAAAGTTGTAAGGGAAAGTTTACCTTATACGAGAGACTAACAAAAAGTTTATGATGACGCTCCCAGTTCACCTGGAACAAAAGAAGACATCAATCAGGGAAAGAGCAGATTTTATTACTATGTCCCTGGATGTGATTTATGGAAAGCTAAGAACATGAGCTGGAGAATGAGCAGCGAGCTATTATCTATGGACCTGGTTTTATTGACAGTAAGAGTACGGCACTTGCAAAAACCACTGTTAGGTCCCGAATTATCGTAGAAGGGGGGGTTGAATATGATAATCACTAAATTAAAAATTCTTTCGAATCTTTAGCGGATATAGATTTAGTGCTCGGTTAGTGGTTTCGTGTTCTTGAGAGGAATAGTGTTTCGAACGATAAAAACAAGGAACACAGGATATTCGGGGAAATATATATTCGTATATAAATCCTCGAGGGGTGTTGCTACACTCTGGTAAATAAATTAACCGGCTACAATCTAAGAACAACAAAGTTCCTAGCTACTACAAAGATTTATAAATCAAATCCTATACAATGATATAGCTTTTGTTTGTCTAAGAATTTAATTATCGGGTAACGATTATAGTGCCCCTATGAATATACAAGAATTAAATCGGGCATTATAACGTTACTCCGGTGAGAAGTTAAACGGATATAGAAAAATCTTGAGCTTCTCTCTAAATCTTTGTTACCATTTCACAGATGACTAACCCCGATTCAGGTCTTCGTATTATGTCCTTGATTAAATTGTTAAGCTTGAAACAACTTTATCGCTTCAAACACTGACTATCAATAAACAACTGTTCTTTCACTGGAATCCTTTATGGTACTTTAGACGATGTCTTCATTAACCTCTGTCTATACACTATCTTCTATTCTTCAGATTCCTATACTTCAAACACTGTCTATCTTCAATCAATGTCAATATACTGAAATCTTCCGGTAGCACTTGTCTACTGAATCTTTAATATTTCTGAAACCCCTTGAAAGTCTTTAACCTTTGTTCTTCTACTTCACTGAGGCATGATCATATTAATGAACTTCTTTCAGTGACCTGTAGACAGACTTCAGGCCTTCTTCTAATCTTCTGATTCTTTGTATTTTTCTTGTCTTCATACTTCCTGATTTCTTGTGTAGATATAGTATTATTAACCTGACATGTTCTAGTGTTGTTATCGTGTTGAATTATCACGTAATTGTTCATACAGCTACGCAGTCTCACCAACAATCTCCCCATATTTGATTGTTAAACCTAACAAACAAATTAAATAGAGAGGATAATTCAACTAACAACTATAAAAAGTAATGTACCAGGACTTGTAAATAATGCTACTGGTTTTCTGGATCAAATACTGTATTTCCAGATTTCTTGAGTAACCGAAATGAATGATGCTTGTTCCTCTAGCACTGAACTGATCTTCAAGTAGTTTCATCTTTATTTACTTGATTCTTCAAATCTCTGCCAAATAATACTTCTCAGTCTTGAAGTAATCATCAGCATCTTCTTTTGTACACCCATATTTCCAGTTAAGAAGTGCATATCTCTCTTGCTTCTCCCCCTATGAGAATCAACTGCTTAAAGGAGATAACCTTCATTTACCACCTCTCCCGTACCATAGTTACCGCAGATAAAAACAATGGTACTCCCCTTCTGGAAAACAGCTTCTCCCCTTATGAAGAATAGTGATAAACCAAACCACTTCTTCTGATTAATAGGAAATTACCTTGTGTTTACCACTTCACCCGTATAATAGGATCCGCTTTTTAGCTTCCAGAGCAGCTTGTTTCTTTTCTAGCATGATTCTCTCTTTCTCTTCCTTCTTAGCTTCCACAAACATGGGGTGTGCAGCCACCACACAAATTTTCTAACCATTTCTGTAGATCTTGGTTAATCTTCTTTTGAGTGCTAAATCAGCTGGATCTTTGTAGAAGGCAATTGACCTAGCCAATAGCTTATTCTCATCTGGCCTAAGTGTCTTATATACAGTATCCATAGGATTCTTTTCTGAAAACTTTGAATAGTTTCTTTTAGGCTTCATGATGAAATTCACTTTTGGAGATTTGATGAGAGATGTTTGGCCTTTTTCCAGATAATTCATACTCATTTCATTCACATAAATGTTCTTGACTTGAGAGTGATGAATGAATGTTTTGTCTGGCTTCTGAATTGGCCCAATGTTTGTTGAATTTCTGCATCTATCTTTCTCCACTTTTCTTTCAACTCCTTTTCAGCTGCTGCTACATCAATCTTTAGCAGTTTGTCATCTTTGTTTAGTTTTGTTGATGCCATATTTATGATATCAATACTGTCCATGGATGGTGGCTTTGTGAAAGCAATTGTTGGCACCATTACTTTGTTGACTTGGATGTTTAGCACTTTATGCTCCCCCTCACTCCTTGACCCCTCTTGAATGATTGGGATAATAGCACTTTCTTTCTCCCCCTTTTTGTTAACAGCAAGTTGGGTAGAAGAAGAGGTTTGTGCTGCCACTAGCTTTTAAAGCAAGTCTGTTTGTTGTGCTTGATGTAGATGAATAGCTGTCAGAGAAGCTTCCATAGCAGTCATTCTTTTATCCAGGGAATCCACTTGAGTAGCAAGATCTGAGTTATTCCTAAGCTGTCTCTTAATATTAATCATAGTTGCTTCTAGAAGTTGAGCATCCAATCTTTCAGAAATGTCCTTTTTTATTTGATCAATCTTACTCTTCATAGAAGTGACATCCTGATTGTGTTGAAAGCCTTGGATTTGTTATAATTGAAGAGAAGAAAGGTGTGCTTGTAGAAGCTTCTTGGTGTTGGCATTTGTTGTGGATTGAAGAGTAGATTGTGTCTGACTTATTAGTTGAATAAGGGTGGTTTTAAAATAATGTTCATCACATTGCTTTGAAAATGCCCAAGATGGCATACCAGATCTGGAACTAGGGCCTACTTCTCCCCCTATGTCCAGTGACCCCTCTTCACTATCATCACCAAAGAATTTTTCTGATCCACCAGTTCATAATCTATGTTATCACCAGCTGTAGAAGGCATAACTGTGATGGCATCCTTTTCCCTTTGCATGGATTAAGTAGTGTGCACTAAATTCAGCATCCTTTTTGCACTTTCATTACCCTGTCCAGCCAAAAGTTGATATGCTGGAACAAGATGAGTAAATGTCTCAGCATCCAAAGAGGTGGAATCTATAATAGTTTGACTATTCTGAGATAGATCCTCTTTGTTTGTCTCATTGACATTCATTGACTCACTAGCAATGATGTCCATCCTTATATCTCCTGTACATGTATTTCTCTCAATTTCTCTCTCTTTTTGCATCAAGGGCTCCCCTTGGCTCCCCACCCTCACACCCTCACCTTCACCATCTAAGGTGAGACTCCTCTCACTCACTTTTACTAGTCCTGAAGAAATGGACTGCATTTGTTCACTCTTTTTCTCTCCATTTTCCTGGGAGCAACCCAGACTCTCACTCAATTCACTCCCTTCCCTCAGTCCTAAGAGTGATTGTATTACTACTAAGTCTTCTGCACTTGTGAGAATTGAAGAAATTTTAAGTTGTGCAGAGATACCCGACAGATGAGGAATATCCATCAGGACAGTAGTATGGCTATCCGACGGATGACTACTGTCAAACTTATCCATTAGGATACAATCACTACTCAACGAATGATGAATATCCATCGGGATAGAAGAAATGAATAAGTTTAGAGGGGAGACTATTATAGACTCTGTGCAGATTTGATGAAAATTTTGGCACAGATGTCTCAACAGACTCAGAAAGAAATGGTAAGTGAGCCAACAAATCATCTAAAAGATGATGCTCACTTGCTTGGATTTTTGGCTTCTTTAATAGAGTTAAAGATAGAGAATTTGCAAGTGGTGTATTTATCATGTCAACATCCAGTGAGTGTGTGGGATAATTTAGTGTATCAGGTGCTTCAATTATAAGAGATTTTGGCTGTGATTCCACATTTATTGGAGCCACATCAATCTGACTTTGAGATGGTGCAGTGACTGGGTCTTTAGCACCAGTTTGCACTGTGTGTGCCCTGTGCATCCCCAAGGGTTTTTGATATTTTCTTTCTAGCATAAGTTTGTGGTGAGCTAGTGTCCCTACCCCTTTTGGCCTGTGCTCCTGGTTGGGAGCTTGTTTCAATAGTGACATCCTTTTTGGAGGATGAAACTAGTAATGAGCTTATTTTCTTATTAACAACCATAGTTTATTGGGAAACTATGGTGTGGCTAGGTTTGGGTACACTCTTCTCACCATCCTTATTCTTAGGGCTTCTTTGATTTTCACCCTGTCCCTCACCTTTCTCACCCACCTTCACACTCCCCTCCTTTTGTTTAGTGGATTTTGCAACTGGATTCTTTTAAAAGAAACCAGAGGGGGCTTTCTTAGATTTGGATTTTGAAGTTTGTGATTTAGTAGCTTGGGTAGGAATTTGCAGTTATCCATATCTCCTCTACAACTTCACAGTAGATAGTGGGAGATTCCAGCATAGCATAGTTGAGTTTACAGCCTTTCACAAAATCCATCATTTTGTGGTAATTTCCAGACTGTTGAATCTCCTTGTTCATTAGAGCTGTGAAGTTGTTCTTCTCATAGATGTACCCAGTTTGACACATGATTTTGACGACTGGTGCCATTGTTAGAGATTGAAATTTGCAAAGAGAGAGAGAGTGATTGCTTTTGAGGAAGAAAGAAGTTAGAGCAATTGAATCTTGAGAATGATAAAAGAGTAGAACAAAAATGAATTCTGATTTTAACTATCTTAGAAATAAACTGCTAAAAATATTAAAGTAAAATAAAGTGACCAATAAAAATTACCCAAAATAGCCTTTTAAAAATGAATAAACTGTAAAAATTCTGTCACTTATCCGTCGTGTCATGCTTACAAACTATAAGTATACTCGATGGATAATGTTCAGAGTTTTAACGGCTAGGATTGAGACAATTCTACGGATGAGGATAAATCAGTTATCCATCGAGTTATAAGATATTCTAGAAAAATAATTAATTTTTATTAACAATTAATATCCCGATGGATGATTAAACTCGATGGATAATGAGCATCCATCGGGATATAAATTTCGACTTAGCCAAAATTTCATCCAATGCAGAAAAGTCAACTAAATTTATGGCTGCATAACAACTTGCAAAATATCTGAAATGATTCAAGAATAATTAAGCATACTTAACTCACTTACCATCCTTGAAAAGGTGGATTCATCAAGTGGCTTTGTAAATATGTCTGCAAACTGCTTTTTACTTGGAACAAACTGAAGTTTCATAGTACCATTCATCACATGTTCCCTTATGAAGTGGTACTTGATGTCTACGTGCTTTGTTCTCGAATGCTGCACTGGATTTTCAGTGATGGAAATTGCACTTGTGTTATCACAGAAATTGGGAATTCTATCCACTTGCAGACCATAGTCCAACAATTGGTTTTTCATCCACAAAATTTGTGCACAACAACTACCAACAGCAATATATTCAGCTTCATCTGTAGAAGTAGAAACTGAATTTTGCTTTTTACTGAACCAGGACACAAGCTTGTTCCCTACAAATTGACAGGTTCCTGTTGTACTTTTTCTGTCTATTCTACAACCTGCATGATCTGCATCTGAATAACCAGAGAGATCAAAACCAGAATCTCTAGGGTACCAAATGCCAAGTTTTGGTGTTTCCTTGAGATATCTCAAAATTCTCTTAATAGCTACTAGGTGAGATTCTCTAGGATCAGCCTGAAATCTCGCACAAAGACAAGTAGCAAATATTATATCTGGCCTACTAGCTGTTAAGTACAGAAGTGAGACAACCATGCCCATATAGCTTGAAATATCCACAGACTTTTCAGTAGTGTTTAATTCAAGTTTAGTTGCAGTGGCCATGGGAGTTTTTGCAGATGTGCAATCCATTAGGTCAAACTTCTTCAAAAGATCATGAATGTATTTAGTTTGACTAATGAATTTTCCATCACTAACTTTCTTAACTTGTAAACGAAGAAAGTAAGTTAGTTCTCGCATCATGCTCATTTTATACTTACTTTGCATCAATTTGACAAACTTTTTGCAAAGTTTTTCATCTGTAGAGCCAAAAATAATATCATCTACATAAATTTGAACAAGTATACTAGACCCATTAACATTTCTAAAGAATAAAGTTTTATCAACAGTACCTCTTGTGAAGTGTTTTCCAAAAGAAACTTTGATAAGGTGTCATACCAGGCTCTAGGTGCTTGCTTGATCCCATAAAGTGCTTTCAAAAGATAGTAGACATGATTTGGGAAATTTGGATCTTCAAAAATAGGAGGCTGACTAACATAGACTTCCTCCTCCAAATCTCCATTCAGAAAAGCATTTTTGACATTCATTTGATAGACCTTGAAATTGGCATGAGCTGCATAGGCTAAGAAAATTCTGATGGCTTCAAGTCTTGCAACAGGAGCAAAAGTTTCATCAAAATCTATTCCTTCTTATTGAAAATATCCCTTAGCAACCAATCTAGATTTGTTCGTTACTACTATGCCATTTTCATCCAAGTTTTTTATGAATACCCATTTGGTGTCAATTGGATTCTTTCCTTTAGGCTTGGGTACCAGCTTCCATACCTTGTTCCTTTCAAATTGGTTTAGCTCCTCCTACATAGCTAAAATTCAATCAGGATCCAATAAAGCTTATTCTACCTTCTTTGGTTCTTCCTTAGATAGGAAGCTGCTATATAGATATTCTTCTTGAGTTGCTCTCCTTGTTTGAACTCTGGAAGATGCATCACCGATGATAAGCTCAAAAGGGTTATCCTTGGTCTATTTTCTTTGTTGAGGTAGATTAGCTCTAGATGAAGAGGCCTCATTGTTGTCTTCATGTGTGACTGAGTTTTGATTATTAGAAACTCCTCCTGAGTCTGTGAATCTTTGACTTGAGAAAGGAGAGCTTTCTATAAGTGATCTATTCTGACTTCCAGCTTCTCTTGATGACCCGACGGATGGTGCACTTTATGTTCCGATGGATGAAGCTGATTGTCTCCCGACAGATAAGGCAGATTGTCTCCCGACGGATGAAGCATTTTGCAACTCGACGGATGTTGAATTATGTGTTTCATTAGTTGTAGATTTTTCTGCATTATCCTTATTCACAATTTCTTGATCACTTTCATCATCACTGTCATCATTAAACATCTCTATATTATCAAACTTGAGGCTTACATGAGAATCTTCATCTTGTAGTCCTTCAATCTTTTTATCATCAAACACAACATGTATTGATTCCATAACAATGTTGGTTCTAAGATTGTAGACTCTATATACTTTTCCCACAGCATATCCAACAAAAATTCCTTCATCTGCTTTAGGATCAAACTTCCCATGTTGATCAGTTTGATTCCTCTAGATAAAACATTTGCAGCCAAAGACATGAAGAAAATTCAGAGTTGGTTTCTTGTTCTTGAACAATTGGTAGGGTGTCATACATTTTGCTTGATTAACCAAAGAAATATTCTGAGTGTAGCAAGCAGTATTCACAACTTCAGCCTAAAAATATGTTGGTAACTTTGATTCTTCAAGCATTGTCCTTGCAGCTTCAATAAGAGATCTGTTCTTTCTTTCCAATCTCCATTTTGTTATGGAGTTCTTGCTACAGAAACTCAAGCATTATCCCATTTTCATCATAAAATGATCTCATCACAGAATTCTTGAACTCAGTTCCACTGTCACTCCTGATTCTCCTTACTTTAAAATCAGGATGATTGTTAACTTGCCTTATGTGATTGATGATGATTTCACTAGCCTCATCTTTAGACTTTAGGAAATATGTCCAAGAGAACTTTGAGAAATCATCTACAATTACTAGGCAAAATCTTTTCCTTGAAATGGACAACACATTGACTGGTCCAAACAAATCCATGTGTAGCAATTGCAAAAGTTCTTCAATTGTTGAATCAAGCTTCTTTCTGAATGATGCTTTAATTTGCTTTTCCTTTTTGACTGGCATCACACAATCCATCCTTAGAAAACTCCACTTGAGTAATGCCTCTAACCAGTTCTTTCTTGACGAGCTCATTCATGGTCTTGAAGTTTAGATGGGACAGCTTCTTGTGCCATAGCCAACTTTCATCTTGACTTGCTTTGCTGAGAAGACAAGTGACAGATTCTGCATTAGATGAGTTAAAGTCAGCTAGATATACATTTCCTTTTCTCACTTGTTGTGCATATGTTGTGTACTTGATGATTACACAAACAAAACACCTAAGTAGATTTTACTTAGTGAAATAATGTAGCACTCGACGGATAAGAATTATAGTCCCGACGGATAAATCATTATAGTCCCGATGAATGATGACTTATTATCCATCGAGTGAGTAGCTTATGTAATAATGAGTCCGTAGCACATTTCTGCATACACCTTTGTATAGATTCTGTAGTAGCATATAAGTCATGTTGACTTTAACTAGATATGCGGAATAGGTTGATTAATTGTACATAGATGATGTCTTGTAATTCTGCATAAATAAATTGAAGTCAAGTACCAAAATAGCTACCGACGGATGATTAACAAAGCCATCGACGGATGATCAAATGTCTATCAACGGATGTCTAATATAGCAGTCGACGAATGATCAATGAAGCCATCAACGGATGATCATAAAGTCGACGGATGATCATGTACTCAACGGATAAAGAATTCAAATATCAGTTGACAGTGACAACTGGTCACATGCGTCAAAGTGTATGCAAAAGGAATGAGGAAGCCTATTAACTGGGTAATAGAGAACAAAGTAACAAAGCATTAGACCCAATAGTTTTTATAATGATCCTGTCTTTTGACTTTGTAATCTTAGTAATATATAAACAAAGAAGTAGCTAATAGAAACTGTGATCTGAGATACAAAAAATGGGAAACATTTGTAAGCAGAATTATTAGCATTTCTCTGTATTCTCAGTAGTTCATATTTGTAAGCAGCTGTGAGCATTCTTGCACACAGAGTTCTCTCGATATAATATATATCTCTGGTGGAATTGTTTAAATCCACCAGAAAGTTTTTAAAGACTCTTGTTTTTAATTACTTGGGTTTTGATTCACTTGAGTTTTTATTCCGTATTGTGCTAATCAACACACTTATATTTATATTCGAGTTCAAACATTTTTATTTTAAGAAAAATGTTCAAGAATTCCATTCAACCCCCCTTCTGTAATTCTTGCTATATTGTTAAGGGACTAACAATTGGTATTGTGGTGCCCTCCAAACCCGGGTCAGAAGTTTGGGGTCCACACACACACACATCTTATTTATAACCTGCTTATAACAATAGTAAAGATAACAATAATATGCAGTGACCCTATTTACTAACTACCACGGATCGCAACAGGTTAAAGTATGCACACAAGCCACACATCTACTTATATTACATATCATTCAAATCCCAATCATTCAAACTCAAACTGAGTATTAAACTTTATTACAACTTTTACAAACTTAAATTATTCCAAAAGAAGCCTACTAGCTCAGCTTTCTCAACCTGAACCCCTAGCTCTCGCGCTGGACTGGGGATCCTCGTTACCAACTGGTTCCTTTTTAGCTGGAAAGAATATAAACAACATCGCACTAATGAGCTAACTAGCTCAGCAAGTCACAATGACAAAACTGAGAATAATGATCATCAGGTGAACATGATTATGATATCAAGTGAACAATGGATTATGATTTAGAATTGGATATTATACTTTTAATTTAAAAACCAAGGTTAGGCTGCTGATCAGTCACGCACTAACCCCGAGCAAGGCACACAGCATTGCTCTAACTACTGGATCCAAGGCACACATTGGCCTAACTTGACCATTATATGGTCTGACCACGAATTTGGTCCACAATTTTATAAAAACAATTCAATTCTAACATAATAACAGAATAAGCAATAATAAACAATAATCAAAATCATTAACAACAATGAGTGTTTAACAATGAAAGGGTTTCAATCCTTGTAAGGATCAATAAGATAATTTAAAAGCTTGGATGCTGGTTTTGAAAGAATTGGATAACAAAGGAATCAACATTTCAGGGTTTCAAAGATTTGGGCTTTCAAAGCATAGGATACAATGTTTGAGTATATAATTAATTCAGTTTAGTGTTTGGGATTTTGTTTGCATGTATTTGTGAAGTAGTATCGTATACTTGAGGTTCGTGTTTGGGTATACAACAATCAATGGTCTAGAAAGAATAAGGTTCATGGCTCAAGATCAATAACTGCAATCAGGGTTCAGGTTTTTGTGCTTCAAAGCACTTGCAATATCACAGGATTATCAAGTACTACAATATCTCGAGAAAGTTCAGATCACTTGCCTGGTACTAGCTTACTATTCTGCACTCGCTTCCAATCACAATTGTCTTACTTCTCAACTACCTGTTTCCCTTTCCTACGCCTTGCCTCTTCTGCTCACATATCATAAACATCTATCAATAATTGACTCATAGAGTTCTATTCAACACATACTTCTATCTACCCTTCGTTTTACCCAAATCCGATTAACGGATTGAAAGTTAAGCAATAATCAAGTAAACACCGAATATATAGACTGATAGTCAATCAACAAGTCACATATAACACATAATACATCACGTAATCAATGATATATTATTTATAAAGAAGTCCCGGGTAATAATTAAGCTTTCGGGTATTTAAAATGATTTTTAAAATATTTTTCGGAATTAAAACGGGTCGTTGGATCAATTTCGGGTTAATAAACAGGGTTCGGTTGGCCAATTCTGGCTCCGAAACAATTTTATAATAATTATCGAGCCTTGGAAATAATTTAGAATAATATTTTAAAGCTCAAAACTATTTTTCGGAATTTTTAAATCATTTTTAAGTAATTAAATCTAATTAAATAATTAACTAAAATCAATTAATAATTAATTAAATCAATTAATCAATTAATTTTCAAATTAATTGACCAATTAAAAATTAATTGAAATTAATTAACTAATTAATTCAGATTTATTTTTGAATTAAAACTAATTTTCAGAATTAAAATACTAATTTTTAGAATTTTCAGAAATTAAAAATGAATTTTTATAATAAAAATAAAAAGGAAATGTGATTTTTAAACATTTTTAAAACAGGAATCCTAAATTTGCAAAGTCTGCAAACTTTAGGGACCAAACTACATCGTTTTCAAAATTATAGGTATTAAACTGTAATTTTCCAACCCCGTCGCCGGAAAATACAGGGGTGGCCGGAGAACACGTTCCCGGCGTCCTCACCCCACCAACACCTCCAGATCACATCTATATTTCACCAGGAACTTAACCATACCAACAAATCATTCTAATCATCCCTGAGTTGACCAGAATTTGGCCGTGAAGTTTTTCAGTTTCCGGCGAACTTCGGAAAATTTCAAAAGACAACTCCCTTCTCTACAGACCTCGGTGATTCATGAAACTTATACGACTAGATTACAAATTTCACAGAGAACACAATCCACTATATCACAACATCAATCTATTCCAGAATAAGAAACCCCCAAATTTCAATTAAGAACATTCATACGGGTTATAAACCCTAATTTTAAAATTCGAAAATCAAACTCAAATTTGAACATGTTATTGAACTCCAAATCAGACGTATAATATATCAAAATCATCAGGAAAACAAGCTCTACAACATGCAGTCATCAAATCATACAAACAATCATCCGAACACAAATTCATATTTTTAATAAATTTAATTCGAAAATAAATAAATTCCAGAAAATAAACCTTTGATTCTGCAGTGAAACAAAGCTCAGAATCTGATAGAACACTTCAAATCCTTCGTTTTGGTTACTCAAGCTTTGAAAACAGAGATTGGTAACGCCTTCGTTTTGCTGTTTGATTCTTAGAACAGTTTATGTAATTAGGGTTTTTCTCTGAAAATTATAAAATTAACTATCTGCAAATGATTTTGATACGAAATAAAATACGGTAAAAGGCTATTTATAATTACGGAAAATTAGTATCCCGTTGGATCATTCCGGATATAAAATGGTACGTTTATTTATAAAAACTGATCCAAACGGTATCGGTTTTCGGGATAATTATCCAAATCAGTACAATTTGTACTGCGGTCTTGGTCTCAGCGCTTGGTTACACGTACTACGAAGTGATAATTGGGATAGTTTAATAAAAAGCTCCCGTTTATCGAAAATACGGGTTTTATTGACTTACCGAAACGAATATTGTATCGAAAATGTTACGCCGGGACCCGCGCAGAACAAACCGTATGCCGGATCGAAAAAGACGAAACATGGAATATGCTCGGAATATTACAATTAGGTTAGGAAGGAGTTCTCAAAAGAGTTTCGGGTTTCAAAAACGTAACAACGGTTGACGTCGGTTGGTTCGCGTTTTTATAAAATAGATTTTAAATACTCGGAAAAAAGATTTTATAAATTTCATATAATCCTTATAAATCCATAAATCAACATAAAAATAATTAGGAAGATATGACAATTATCTAGTTTTATTTTGGACATATAAAAATTAAAATACTCAATTAATATTATTTTTGAATATCCAAGTACAGATAACATTTAACAATTAACTCACAGAATAGATACTGAACACACACAATAATAGCAAAATAATTACACGATATATCCTAGATATTACATCCTTCCCCCTTAAAAGGATTATGTCCTCAGAATCTCCTAAGAAAACAAATGAGGGTATTTTTCTCTCATATCACTTTCTAACTCCCAGGTTGACTCTTCAACCTTTGGGTTTCTCCACAATATTCTTACTAACTTTACCACTTTATTTCTCAATACTTTCTCTCTCTCCTCTAGAATCTCTATCGGGCTCTCTATGTATGACAAATCTGCCTGAAGCTCTATTGGCTCATACTCTATTACATGCCTGGAGTCTGGATTATATTTCTTGAGCATCGATACGTGAAAAACATTGTGAATGTGCTCCATGTGCGGTGGTAGCGCCAACTCGTAAGCTACTTTGCCAACACGCTTTAGGATCTCAAAAGGTCCGACATATCTTGGACTCAGCTTTCCTTTCTTTCCAAACCTCGTTAGTCCTTTCCACGGTGATACTTTCAGTAATACCAAGCTTCCTTCTTCAAATTCCATGTCTTTCCTTGACTGATCTGCATACTTCCTCTGACGATCTTGTGCGGCTATTAATCTCTTCTGGATAATTTTAACAACTTCCTTTGTCTGCTGCACCAATTCAGGTCCGAGTATTTTGTGTTCTCTTACTTCGTCCCAATATACTGGAGATCTACATTTGCGTCCATAAAGGGCTTCATAGGGTGGCATCCCAATGCTGGCGTGATAGCTGTTGTTATAAGCAAACTCTACCAGGGGTAAATGCTCGTCCCAACTTCCTTTGAAATCAATAGCACAAACACGTAACATGTCCTCGATTGTCTGGATCGTTCTTTCACTTTGGTCGTCCGTCTGCGGGTGATAGGCCGTACTCATATTCAATTTTGTTCCTAAACATTCTTGAAGACTCTTCCAAAATCTTGAATTAAATCGTGGATCTCGATCAGATACAATAGACACTGGAACTCCATGATGAACTACAATTTCCTTTAGGTACATATGGACTAACTTGTCGAGCGAAAATCTTTCATTTATAGGCAGAAAATGAGCTGACTTGGTAAGTCTATCCACTATAACCCAAATGGCATCATGATTAGCCCTTGTCCTTGGTAATCCAACTATGAAATCCATGGCAATGTGTTCCCATTTCCATTCTGGAATCTCCAATGGCTGTAGCAATCCGCTTGGTCTCTGATGCTCTGCTTTAACCCTCTGACAGGTATAATATTTGCTAATCTATTCCGCAATTTCCCTCTTCATGTCTGGCCACCAGTAATGCTTCTTTAAATCTCTATACATCTTGGTACTTCCTAGATGGATGAAATACCTTTAATTATGTGCCTCCTGTAGAATTTCATTCTTTAACTTTATCACCGGTGGAATCCAAATTCTAGATGAAAACCTCAGAATACCTTGGTCATCTTTCTGCGTGCATAACTCTTCCCCTACCAAACGATTTATATCTTGATCCATTACATCTTCCTGACATTTCTTTATTTTCTCTAATAATTCCGGTTGGAAAATCATACTGTACACTTTTACTTTCTCAGGCTTGCAAACTCTAATCTCCAATTCCAATTTCTGAAATTCTTTATATATCTCTTCAAGTACGGACAATACATTTAACCTTTCCTTCCGACTTAACGCGTCTGCTACCACGTTCGCTCTACCAGGATGATAATTAATCGAGCAATCATAGTCTTTGATCAACTCTAACCATCTCCTTTGTCTCATATTAAGTTCCTTCTGTGTGAATATGTACTTTAAGCTTTTGTGATCCGTGAAAATCTCGCACTTTTCTCCATACAAATAATGTCTCTAAATCTTCAAAGTGAAAACTATGGCTGCTAGCTCCAAATCATGAGTAGGATACTTCTGTTCGTGTGGTTTCAATTGCCTTGACGCATACGCAATCATCTTTTCATGCTGCATTAGAACACTTCCTAATCCTTTATGATAAGCATCACTATAAATTACGAAAATCCCTTGATCGTCTGGAAATGACAAAACAGGTGCCGTGATTAATCGTCGCTTCAACTCCTGAAAACTTTCCTCGCATTTGTTGTTCCATATAAACTTCTCATTCTTTCGTGTAAGCTTTGTTAATGGTGTGGCAATCCTCGAGAAATTTTGAACAAATCGACGATAATATCCCGCCAATCCTAAGAAACTTCTTACCTCGGTGGGTGTTTTCGGTCTCTCCCAATTCGTAATTTCCTCGATATTTGCCGGGTCCACTTTGATCCCTTTATTACTAACTATGTGCCCTAAGAACTGAACTTCCTGTAGCCAAAACTCACACTTCGAGAATTTAGCATATAACTTCTTTTTCCTTAAAATCTCCAAAGCCGTTCTCACATGTTCCGCATGATCCTCTTCCGTCTTTGAATAGATTAAAATATCATCTATAAACACAATAACAAACTTATCCAAATACTCCTTGAAAATTCTGTTCATCAGGTCCATAAACACTGCCGGGGCATTGGTCAATCCAAAAGACATCACTAAAAACTCGTAATGTCCACACCTTGTTCTAAAAGCTGTCTTTGGTATATCTTCTAGCTTGATCTTTAGTTGATGATATCCTGATCTTAAATCAATTTTGGAGAAATACTTGGCTCCCTTCAACTGGTCGAACAGATCGTCAATTCTGGGTAACGGATACTTGTTCTTGATCGTAAGCTTGTTGAGCTCCCTGTAGTCAATACACAGTCTCATGCTTCCATCTTTCTTCTTGACAAATAATACCGGGGCTCCACACGGGAATACACTGGGTCTGATTACTCCTTTTTCTAACAACTCTTGCAATTGCTTCGCTAGCTCTTTCATCTCAACAGGAGCCATTCTGTACGGGGCCTTGGATACTGGTTCTGTTCCAGGTGCTAAGTCGATCGCAAATTCAATTTCTCTATCTAAAGGAAGTCCTGGTAACTCGTCGGGAAATACGTCTGGAAATTCATTCACAACTGGAATATCTTCAAGTTTTGGTGGTTCTTGACTTTTGTCAATCACATATGCCATGAAATGCTCACATCCTTGTCGTAGTAACTTCTTGGCTTGAATCATCGTTAAGAACTTCTTTACTTGTTTTTGACCCTTGAACGTTACTATCCTTTCGTCTGGAGTTTTTACCATTACCTTCTTATTTCGACAATCTATCTGGGCATCGTGCCTAGATAACCAATCCATCCCTAATATAACGTCAAATTCTCCTAACTTAAATAGTATCAAATCTACACAAAACTTACTACCAGAAATCTCAACCTCATAATTCCCACAAACTTGATTCACAGTTACACGTTTTTGGTTTGCTAATTCCACAGTCATTATTTCATTTAAATACTCTACTGGACAAGTTAACTTGCTAACAAAATCTTGTGAAACAAACGATCCAGTTGCTCCCGAATCTATTAACACTTTGGCACATAAAGAATTCACATTGAGCGTACCTGCCATGACATCTGTATCCTGGATAGCATCCTTCACTGACATGTCAAAAACTCTCACCCTTGGAGTCTCATTCACTGTTGGGGTAGATCCCGTAATCCTCAATGTATTACTGACTGGGGCTGGTGTCTTGCAATCCCTGGCCATATGTCCTGGCTTTCCACATTTGAAGCACGTAAATCCAATGGCAGGAACCTTTACTACTGGATTCCGGATAGGTTGATCTTTATTTGCTGGCTCTCTTGCTGGCTGATTTCGGCACTCCCTCGAATAGTGCCCTTTCTGATCACATTTGAAACATACCACATTCAACTTGTTACAAACTCCCCCATGCTTCTTTCCACAAACTTGACAATCTGGAAAAGTTAATCTCAACTGATTCGGATGATTCACATTAGCTGGACGGTTGCCCTGGCCTTCGTCTCCTGCATTTTGTCTCCTGAAATTAAAATTTCTCCCTGGCTGAAACTTGCCCTTCTTAAAATTTGGAAATTTCCCTGGTTGTGACTGACCCTCACTTCCCTCAACTTTCCTTTTCTTGCTTTCCTTTTCCTTCTGGAACATCTCACTCTCTGTCTCTACGATCATAGCCTTCTGTATTACTCCTGCATAGGTATCCAATTCAAAAATGGCTACCTTCCCTCTGATCCATGGTTTCAAACCTTGCTGAAATCTTTTAGCTTTCTTTCTGTCAGTATCCACATACGACGGTACATACCTTGACAATTCCTCAAACTTACCCTAATAATCTGTTACCGACATGTTCCCTTGCTTTAATTCTAAAAACTTCAGCTCCATTTGATCCTGAACAAACTGAGGAAAATATTTTTCTAAAAACAATTCCTTAAACTTTTCCCAAGTAAAACATCTGTGCCTTCCAATGTCTTCACCATTTCCCACCAATAGGTGGCCTCATTCTTCAGATAGTAACTTGCAAACTCAACCTTCTGTTCTTCCTTTACTTTCACTAAGGCAAATGCCTTCTCTATTTCCTTTAACCAAACATTTGCTTCAATTGGCTCTAAGGAACCCTTGAATTCTGGTGGGTTTACTTCCTGAAAAGTTTTAAAAGTTACCTGGGGGTTGGTCTGTCTTTGTTGTTGTTGTGCCAGATGAAGTGTTTGTTGGGCCAAGATTTGAAGAATCTGGGCTATTGCTGGGTCTATGGGTCCTGGGTTCACATTTGGGTTTGTATCATCTTGGTTGTTACTGTTGTTGGTTTCTTCATTCTGGGTGTTGGTTCGAGTATTTCTTCTGGGAGGCATTTTCTGTAAAGAATCAAACAACTTATTCAGCTTTTGAATCAAATCTTTGTATAAAAGAAAAGTTTTGTAAAACAGAGGTATCTCTTTTTGAAAATAGTTGTAACTAAGTAAATTGCATGCTTCTTTACAGAATATAAACAGTCATGGAAAACAGGGTACATGGTATCACAGGGGTATAACTGGTGCAATAGATAAGGTAAGGTAAAACAGGTGCAATAAAATAAATAATAGTGCTGGAAAGGAAAAAGGTACTGATATATATAGATCAAAAGTTTTAGGTAGTACAAGCGTAAAGATGCTTCGGAAGTAAAAGCAAAAGGGTACAACAACCTACTCACTAGTCAGCATAGCTAGTCTATAAATATAACTCAAAAGTCTACTGATACACACTACACACTACTGTACATACTACATAACAATAACAACACTGCTCAGCATCTCCCTCTCTGAAGTTCTGACTCAGCTCCAAGGAAACTCTGGTCCTGCCAGCCTCTCAAAGTCCTCCATCACCTCAGTAGCCCAACCCATCAGTGCATCAGGGCCTCTGCCAAGTAGTGTAGCTCCATGTAGCCTAGCCTCAAGAACCCTCCATGTCACATGAATCTCCTCTCGAAGCTCCCTCACACCACTATCAACATCTATAGTCCTAATGATATGTTGTAGCTCTCTGATCTGGGCCAACAAGGAATCACGCTCCAATAGAAGAGCCTCATACCGGTAATAAGGAACTGGGGGCAATGTAGACTGGAATGGGGCACTCGCAACTGAATGCCCAGTGGAATCTGAATCAGCTGGTGGGGGTCCTCTGATAGGTCGCCTCATGCCTGGAGGTGGAATAGCCTGCAGTGGTACGGGCTGCAACACAGGTGGAGGTAGTATAGCCAACACTGGTGGAACAACAGGACGTGGATCCGAAGACAGCATTCCAACTGAAGGCTCTGAGTGATCAACTGATACGGGAATAAAAGAGTCGGCCATCGCTGCTATCTGAAATCATATTGCAATATAAGAATCTCAACCCATAACGCGAATTACACTAATACCTGATATACCGAAGCACTCAACCTCTCGACGTTCTATCTTTCTATTCCTTACTTCTAATCCTAACCCTCCACCCATTCCCGCCAACCTAGGCTTGTGTCAGTGACTTATAACCTGTAGCTCTGATACCAAACCTGTGGCGCCCTCCAAACCCGGGTCAGAAGTTTGGGGTCCACACATACACATCTTATTTATAACCTGCTTATAACAATAATAAAGATAACAATAATATGCAGTGACCCTATTTACTAACTACCACAGATCGCAACAGGTTAAAGTATGCACACAAGCCACACATCTACTTATATTACATATCGTTCAAATCCCAATCATTCAAACTTAAACTGAGTATTAAACTTTATTACAACTCTTACAAACTTAAATTATTCCAAAAGAAGCCTATTAGCTCAGCTTTCTCAACCTGAACCCCTAGCTCTCGCGCTGGACTGGGGATCCTCGTTACCAACTGGTTCCTTTTTAGCTGGAAAGAATATAAACAACATTGCACAAATGAACTAACTAGCTCAGCAAGTCACAATGACAAAACTGAGAATAATGATCATCAGGTGAACATGATTATGATATCAAGTGAACAGTGGATTATGATTTAGAATTGGATATTATACTTTTAATTTAAAAACCAAGGTTAGGCTGCTGATCAGTCACGCACTAACCCCGAGCAAGGCACACAACATTGCTCTAACTACTGGATCCAAGGCACACATTGGCCTAACTTGACCATTATATGGTCTGACCACGAATCTGGTCCACAATTTTATAAAAACAATCCAATTCTAACATAATAACAGAATAAACAATAATAAACAATAATCAGAATCATTAACAACAATGAGTGTTTAATAATGAAAGGGTTTCAATCCTTGTAAGGATCAATAAGATAATTTAAAAGCTTGGATGCTGGTTTTGAAAGAATTGGATAACAAAGGAATCAACATTTCAGGGTTTCAAAGATTTGGGCTTTCAAAGCATAGGATACAATGTTTGAGTATATAATTAATTCAGTTTAGTGTTTGGGATTTTGTTTGCATGTATTTGTGGAGTAGTATCGTATACTTGAGGTTCGTGTTTGGGTATACAACAATCAATGGTCTAGAAAGAATAAGGTTCATGGCTCAAGATCAATAACTGGAATCAAGGTTTAGGTTTCTGTGCTTCAAAGCACTTGCAATATCACAGGATTATCAAGTACTACAATATCTCGAGAAAGTTCAGAACACTTGCCTGGTACTAGCTTACTATTCTACACTCGCTTCCAATCACAATTGTCTTACTTCTCAACTACCTGTTTCCCTTTCCTACACCTTGCCTCTTCTGCTCATATATCATAAACATCTATCAATAATCGACTCATAGAGTTCTATTCAACATATACTTCTATCTACCCTTCATTTTACCCAAATCCGATTAACGGATTGAAAGTTATGCAATAATCAAGTAAACACCGAATATATAGACTGATAGTCAATCAACAAGTCACATATTGCACATAATACATCACGTAATCAATGATATATTATTTATAAAGAAGTCTCGGGTAATAAATAAGCTTTCGGGTATTTAAAATGATTTTTAAAATATTTTTCGGAATTAAAACGGGTCATTGGATCAATTTCGGGTTAATAAACAGGGTTCGGTTGGCCAATTCTGGCTCCGAAACAATTTTATAATAATTATCGAGCCTTGGAAATAATTTAGAATAATATTTTAAAGCTCGAAACTATTTTTCGGAATTTTTAAATCATTTTTAATTAATTAAATCTAATTAAATAATTAACTAAAATCAATTAATAATTAATTAAATCAATTAATCAATTAATTTTCGAATTAATTGACCAATTAATCAATTAAAAGTTAACTGAAATTAATTAACTAATTAATTCAGATTTATTTTTGAATTAAAACTAATTTTCCGAATTAAAATACTAATTTTTAGAATTTTCAGAAATTAAAAATGAATTTTTATAATAAAAATAAATAGAAAATATGATTTTTAAACATTTTTAAAACAGGAATCCTAAATTTGCAAAGTCTGGAAACTTCAGGGACCAAACTGCATCGTTTTCAAAATTATAGGTACTAAACTGTAATTTTCCAACCCCGTCGCCGGAAAATATAGGGGTGGCCGGAGAACACGTTCCCGGCGTCCTCACCCCACCAACACCTCCAGATCACATCTATATTTCACCGGGAACTTAACCATACCAACAAATCATTCTAATCATCCCTGAGTTGGCCGGAATTTGGCCGTGAAGTTTTCCAGTTTCCGGCGAACTTCGGAAAATTTCAAAAGACAACTCCCTTCTCTACAGACCTCGGTGATTCATGAAACTTATACGACTAGATTGCAAATTTCACAGAGAACACAATCCACTATATCACAACATCAATCTATTCCAGAATAAGAAACCCCCAAATTTCAATTAAGAACATTCATACGGGTTATAAACCCTAATTTTAAAATTCGAAAATCAAACTCAAATTTGAACATGTTATTGAACTCCAAATCAGACGTATAATATATCAAAATCATCAGGAAAACAAGCTCTACAACATGCAGTCATCAAATCATACAAACAATCATCCGAACACAAATTCATATTTTTAATAAATTTAATTCGAAAATAAATAAATTTCCAGAAAATAAACCTTTAATTCTGCAGTGAAACAAAGCTAAGAATCTGATAGAACACTTCAAATCCTTCGTTTTGGATACTCAAGCTTTGAAAACAGAGATTGGTAACGCCTTCGTTTTGCTGTTTGATTCTTAGAATAGTTTATGTAATTAGGGTTTTTCTCTGAAAATTATAAAATTAACTATCTGCAAATGATTTTGATACGAAATAAAATACGGTAAAAGGCTATTTATAATTACGGAAAATTAGTATCCCGTTGGATCATTCCGGATATAAAACGGTACGTTTATTTATAAAAACTGATCCAAACGGTATCGGTTTTCGGGATAATTATCCAAATCAGTACAATTTGTACTGCGGTCTTGGTCTCAACGCCTGGTTACACGTACTACGAAGTGATAATTGGGATAGTTTAATAAAAAGCTCCCGTTTATCGAAAATACGGGTTTTATTGACTTACCGAAACGAATATTGTATCGAAAATGTTGCGTCGGGACCCGCACAGAACAAACCGTACGCCGGATCGAAAAAGTCGAAACATGGAATATGCTCGAAATATTACAATTAGGTTAGGAAGGAGGTCTCGGAAGAGTTTCGGGTTTCAAAAACGTAACAACGGTTGACGTCGGTTGGTTCCCGTTTTTATAAAATAGATTTTAAATACTCGGAAAAAAGATTTTATAAATTTCATATGATTCTTATAAATCCATAAATCAACATAAAAATAATTAGGAAGATATGACAATTATCTATGTTTTATTTTGGACATATAAAAATTAAAATACTCAATTAATATAATTTTTGAATATCCAAGTACAGATAACATTTAACAATTAACTCACAGAATAGATACTGAACACACACAATAATAGCAAAATAATTACACGATATATCCCAGATATTACAGGTATCAGAGCAAACTCCTAACTTATAAGGAGTTTAAAGATCAAGACAATTCAGCAAGATGAACAAGAAGGATGTTGGAGTCAAGATTCCTTTTCTAGAAAAAGATAATTACCATCATTGGAAGGTAAAGATGCATCTTCATATGCTTTCTCAAGATGAGGCCTATATGGACGGCATAGAAAGAGGCCCTCATGTTCCAATGAGAGCTGCAATAGGAAACGAGCCATCAGTCCCCAAGCCAAGGCATGAATGGTCTGATCTTGACATTGAACAAGTCAGGAAGGATAAAAAGGCCATGAATATTCTGTTTAATGGAGTTGATGCAGACATGTTTGACAACATTATCAACTGCAAAACTGCCAAGGAAGTTTGGGATACTATACAGATAATCTGTGATGGCACTGAGCAAGTTAGAGAAAATAAGATGCAACCCTTGATTCAGCACTATGAGCATTTTCACAATGAGGAAAGTGAGTCACTCACTGACATTTTTAGTAGATTTCAAAAACTACTAAATGCTCTCAAATTGCATGGAAGGGTCTATCAGACTAAAGACTCTAATATGAAATTCCTTAGATCTCTTCCAAAGGAATGAAAACCAATGACAGTCTCATTAAGAAACTCACAAGATTATAAGGAGTTTACTTTGGAGAAACTGTATGGCATCTTAAAAACCTATGAGCTTGAAATAGAGCAGGATGAAAGGATGGAGAGAGGAAACAAGAAAGGAGGATCCATTGCACTAGTTGCTGAGTTGGAAAAGGAGAAGGAAGTGAAGATGGAAGCTGTTGAATCAACTTCAAAGGTCTGTGAGATCAAGGGCAGGGGCCTGTAGTATAAAGTGAAGATTCATTAAGCCAAGATGACATGGAGGACATTGATGAGCACCTAGCATTTCTTTCCAGGAGATTTGCCAAACTTAAGTTCAAAAAGAACTTTGGAGCAGCCAAGCCAAATAAAAACATGGTGGATAAGTCAAAATTCAAATGTTTCAAATGTGGCTTGGCAGGGCATTTTGCCAGTGAGTGTAGGAAGTCAGATTCCAGTAAGATAAAGTTTGAGTCTGTGGATTATAAGCAAAAATATTTTGATCTACTCAAGCAAAAGGAAAGGGCTTTTATTACACAAGAGAATGACTAGGCAGCAGATGGTCTGGATGAAGATGAAGATGTCAGCTATGTCAATCTAGCCCTAATGGCAAAGTTTGATGAAACAGAGACAAGTTCCTCAAGCAATCAGGTAATTACTACAAACCTTGCATATTTGTCTAAAGCTGAGTGTAATGATGTCATTAATGACATGTATACAGAGTTATATCATTTGCGTATTACACTTAAGTCTCTTACTAAAGAAAATGCTAAAATCAAAGAAAACAATTTGTTTTTAAGTGAGAGGAATAATGTGCTTGAGTCTCAGTTTATTGATTTTGAGAAATTAAGAATTGAGTGTAAGATTGCTAAGGAGGAATTAACCGAGTCCTTGAAAAAGGAAGAAATTTTAAAGAAGCAACTCGAGCGTGAACAAGAAGTGATTAAAGCATGGAAAACATCCAGGGATGTCCATGCTCAAATCACCAAAGTTCAAGGAATCGAGTCTTTCTGTGATGAATCCTGGAAAAAGAACAAAGAGAAACTAGAACCTAATTTGGTAGATGGTCTCCTAACAGATGTAGACTCGACGGATGATGAGGATTATCCATCGGATAACAAAAAGTGTTATTCGTCGAATGATGAAAATCCTCATCCGTCGGCTGTGAGCAAGCCCATTAACAAAGCCAAACTAGTTAAGCTGAATGAGAAGTATGGATCTGTTTCTAAGAATTTTGTTTCAGGAGAGTCAAGTCAAGTTAAGAAAGGGAAAAAGGCTAATGTTTGTCACATGACTGTCAAACAGTTAAGTGATAGACTTGAAAAGATTGAGGTAAAAACAGAGACTAAAAGGAAAAACAATAGGAATGGTAAAGTAGGGATTAACAAACACAATAACTACATACCTGATAAATATACTCCCAGAAAAATCTGTGTCAAGTGTGGCAGTGTAAATCATTTGTCTGTTAATTGCAAATCTGCCATGCCTACTTCCATATATGTGCAGCCTCAATTTCCTAACATGAATGTCATGCCTCACATGCCTGTTAATGCTATGTCTACACAGAACATGAATGCACAGTTTGCTAATATGCCATTTGTACCTAATCCTTATTATGCTGCATACACTATGCCACAAATGCCATTTAGCATACCTTACTGGAATAACATGTTTACTCACAGCATGCCATTTCCTGTTAGTCATAGTATGCATGATGATTCTGTTGCAATGAATGGCTTCAAAGGCCCAACTCAAATGACTAAGAATGAATCTGAAATTCCTAAGTCAAATGAAATAAGGCCTAAGAAACAGAAAAAGAAAGCTAATAACGCAGGACCCAAGGAAACTTGGGTACCAAAATCAACTTGATTTGATCTTGATGTATGCAGGGAAACAGAAAGAATCTTTGGTACTTGGATAGTGGTTGTTCAAGACACATGACTGGTGATTCTACCCTGCTCACAGAGTTCAAAGAGAGAGCTGGCCCAAATATTACTTTTGGAGATGACAGCAAGGGTTATACTGTGGGATATGGCTTGATTTCAAAGGACAATGTCATCATTGAGGAGGTTGCCTTAGTGGATGGTCTCAAACACAATCTGTTGAGTATCAGCCAGCTTTGTGACAAAGGCAACTCAGTAACCTTCAACTCAGAAGCCTGTGTTGTGACTAATAAAGGAAGCAACAAAGTGGTTCTCACTGGTGTGAGAAAAGGAAATGTGTACCTAGCTGATTTCAACTCATCTAATGCAGAATCTGTAACTTGTCTTCTCAGTAAAGCAAGTCAAGATGAAAGTTGGCTATGGCACAAGAAGTTATCCCATTTAAAATTTAAGACCATGAATGAGCTGGTAAAGAAAGAACTAGTAAGAGGAATTCCTCTAGTGGAGTTTTCAAAGGATGGACTATGTGATGCCTGCCAAAAAGGGAAGCAGATTAAAGCATCATTCAGGAAGAAACTTGATTCAACAATTGAAGAGCCTTTGCAACTGCTTCACATGGATTTGTTTCGACCAGTCAATGTATTTTCCATCTCAAGAAAAAGATTTTGCCTAGTAATTGTAGATGATTTCTCAAAGTTCTCTTGGACATATTTCCTAAAGTCTAAAGATGAGGCTTGTGAAATCATCATCAATCACATAAGGCAAGTCAATAATCATCCTGATTTTAAGGTTAGAAGAATCAGGAGTGATAATGGAACCGAGTTCAAGAATTCAGTCATGAGAGCATTTTGTGAGGAAAATAGGATTCTGCATGAGTTTTCATCAGCAAGGACTCCACAACAAAATGGAGTAGTAGAAAGGAAGAATAGATCACTAATTGAAGCTGCAAGGACAATGCTTGAAGAATCTAAACTGCCTACATTTTTCTGGGCTGAAGCTGTAAATACTGCATATTACACTCAGAATATTTCTCTAGTTAATCAAGCAAGATGCATGACTCCCTAACAATTGTTAAGGATAATGCAGATAAATCTACCACCAATGAAGCATAAAACTCTACATCTGTCAAGTTGCACAATGCTTCATCCGTTGGAAGGCAATCTGCGTTATCCATCGGGAGACAACCTACTTCATCCGCCAGTACTCAGAATTCACCATTCGTCGGGTTATCAAAAGGAGCAGGAAGTCAAGACAGATCACCTATAAAAAGTTCTCCTTTCTCAAATCAAAGATCCACAAACTCAGGGGGAGTTTCAAATAGTCAAAACTCAATCACATATCAAGACAACAATGAGGTCTCTTCATCTAGAGCTAATCTACCTCAACAAAGGAAATGGGCAAAAGATCATCCCTTTGAGCTCATCATTGGTGATGTTTCTGCTAGAGTTCAAATAAGAAGAGCAACTCAGGAAGAATGTCTATACAACAGCTTTCTTTCCAAGGAAGAACTAAAAAAGGTAGAAGAAGCTTTGTTGGATCCTGATTGGATATTAGCTATGCAGGAGGAGCTAAACCAATTTGAAAGGAATAATGTGTGGAAGCTGGTACCCAAGCCTAAAGGAAAGAATCCAATAGACACCAAGTGGGTGTTCAGAAATAAGATGGATGAAAATGGCATAGTTGTCAGGAACAAAGCTAGATTGGTTGCTAAAGGCTATTGTCAACAAGAAGGAATAGATTTTGATGAAACATTTTCTCCTGTTGCAAGACTTGAAGCCATCAGAATCTTCTTAGCCTATGCAGCCCATGCCAATTTCAAGGTCTATCAAATGGATGTCAAAAGTGCCTTTCTGAATGGAGATTTGGAGGAAGAAGTATATATCAGTCAACCTCCTGGTTTTGAAGATCCAAATTTTCCAGAACATGTCTATTATCTTTTGAAAGCACTTTATGGACTGAAGCAAGCACCTAGAGCCTGGTATGACACTTTATCAAAGTTCCTTTTGGAAAGTCACTTCACAAGAGGTACTGTAGATAAAACTTTATTTTTCAGGAATGTTAATAGCTCTAGTATACTTGTTCAAATTTATGTAGATGATATTATTTTTGGATCTACAGATGAGAAACTTTGCAAAAAGTTTGCCAAATTGATGCAAAGTAAGTATGAAATGAGTATGATGGGAGAACTAACTTACTTTCTTGGTTTACAAGTTAAGCAAGTTAGTGATGGAATATTCATTAGTCAAACTAAATATATTTTTGATCTTTTAAAGAAGTTTGATCTAATGGATTATACATCTGCAAAAACTCCCATGGCCACAACAACTAAGCTTGAATTAAACAATACTGAAAATTTGTGGATATTTCAAGTTATAGAGGCATGGTTGGCTCACTTCTGTACTTAACAGCTAGTAGGCCTGATATAATGTTTGCTACTTGTTTATGTGCTAGATTTCAGGCTGATTTTAGAGAATCTCACTTAATAGCTATTAAGAGAATTTTCAGATATCTCAAAGGAACACCAAACCTTGGCATTTGGTACCCTAGAGATTCTGGTTTTGATCTAACTGGTTATTCAGATGCAGATTATGCAGGTTGTAGAATTGATAGAAAGAGTACAACAGGAACCTGTCAATTTCTAGGAAACAAGCTTGTGTCCTAGTTCAGTAAAAAGCAAAATTCAGTTTCTACTTCTACAGCTGAAGCTGAATATATTGCTGCTGGCGGTTGCTGTGCACATATTTTATGGATGAGAAATCAATTGTTGGACTATGGTTTGCAAGTTGAGAGGATTCTAATTTTCTGTGATAATACAAGTGCAATTGTCATCACTGAAAATCCAGTGCAACATTCAAGGACAAAGCACATAGATATCAATACCATTTCATAAGGAACATATAATGAATGGTACTGTGGAGCTTCATTTTGTTCCAAGTGAGAAGCAACTTGCAGATATCTTTACCAAGCCACTGGATGAATCCACCTTTACAAGGTTGGTAAGTGAGTTAGGTATGCTTAATTACTCTTAAATCTATCTGAGTTATTTTGCAGTTGATATGCAACCAGAAAGTTAATTGATTTTTCAGTCCTGGATGAAATTTTGGCTAAGTCAAAATTTACATCTCAACAGATGACCCTTATCCATCGAATTTGGTCATCCGTCGACACACAATTCGCTAATAAAAATCAATTACTTTTCTGGAATATTTTATGTCTCGACGGATAACAGTTTATCCTCATCCGTCGAATTGTCGTAATCTCAGCCGTTAATTCCCTGTACATTATCCATCGAGTATATTTACAGTTTATAAGCATTACACGACGGATAAAGGGTGGCATTTTTACAGTTTATTTTTAAACGGCTATTTTAGGCAATTTCTATTGGTTAATTTATTTTACTTTATTATTTTTATCAGTTATTTTTGAGATAATATAAAAGCTTATTTAATTGCAATTGTTCTCTTTTATCATTCTCAAATTCAACTGCTCTAATTTCATTCTCTCTCAAGCACTTACACTCCCTCTCTTCAAGCTTTTATTCTCTAAACAATGGCACCTGTTGTAAAGATTATGTCTCAAACTGGGTACATTTATGAGAAGAACAATTTCACTGCATTAGTTAACAAGGGTATTCAGCAATCGGATGACTATCACAAGATGATGGACTTTGTGAAGAATTGCAAGCTCAATTATGCCATGCTAAAATCACCCACAATATTCTGTGAAGTTGTTGAAGAGATGTGGACCACTGCTACCTACAACTCTACTGACAAGACCATCACTTTAACCATCAAAGGTAAAGAATTCTGTATCAATAGTGATGTGATAAAAGCATGTTTCAAAATTCCTGATAACAATGTAACTTCACCACACAATGACACTGATATCATAAATATGCTTAATTCCATGCACTATGCATTTCCTACTTCTAAACTGAGTGATATTAGGAGAATGGGTCTTAGGAAGGAGTGAGGTTTCTTGTGTGATGTAGTTACAAAGGTTTTCTCAGGAAAGATCAGTAATTTTGATTCAGTGAATATTTCCATGCTCAACATGCTATATATGCTAGTTATAGATAAATTTTATAATTTCAGTGACCTTGTCTTGTTTGAGTTAGGCTTTAAACTAGGTGAGTTAGCTAAAAGAAGTAAGAATGTGTATTATGCTAGATTTCTTATGTTATTGGCTAACCACCTCTGTGAAGAGATTATGCTTGAGAACCCTAACAACAAACTGGATTGTTGGGTTCAAGAGAGAAGGCTCATTGCAGATTTGAACAGGGCCAATCATCACAAGGATGTGCCAATGTTCTACTTTCCTGTAATACAGGCACCTCAGGTAAGTGAGGTAAGTTCATCCATCCCAACAACTATTCCAACCTCCACAATTTCTTTTAGTTCAGGAGTAGCTATGGCAACTGTGCCAATGACCACATAGTTGCCTACCAAAGCTACCAAACCTACTACTATTTCTAAATCCAAATCAAAGAAAACCCCTTTTGGTATCTCTCAAAAGATGCCAGTTGAAAAATCCACCAAAGCCAAAGAGGGGAGTGTGAAGGAGGGTAAGCTAGGTGAGGGAAGGGGTGAATATCAAAGAAACCCCAAGAATAAGGTTGGGGAGTTGAGTGAATCCCAGCCTAGCCACACTGCAGTTTTCCAACAAACTGTAGTGCTTAAAAAGGATAAAAGCTCACTTCTAGCTGCATCCTCCCAAAAGGATGTAGTTATTGAACAAAGCTCTCAACCAAGAGCACAGGCCAAGAGGGTTAGGGACATAAGCTCACCCCAAACCTATACAAGAAAGAAGAAATCTAAGACCTCTGGGGATGCACAGGATACACACACAGTGCAAACTGGTGCTAAAGACACAGTCACTGCACCTTCTCAAGTTCAGTTTGATGTGGCTCCAATAAATGTGGAGTCACAACCAAAATCTCTAGTTATAGAAGCACCTCAAACACCATACTCACCAACAAATTCTCTGGATATGGATATGATAAACACATCAATTCCTGATTCCCCTTCTTTAACTCTGTTGGGGAAGCCAAAATTCAGTGCAAGTGAGCATCATCTTTTAGATGATTTGTTGGCTCACTTGCCAATTTTTTCAGAAACTGTTGTGTCATTTGTGCCTAATTTCTTCAATCAGCACAGAGTCAACAATAGTTTCTCTTCCCATCTCATTCATTTCTACTCTCTCGACGAATATTGCTCATCCGTCGAGTAGTGATTGTATCCCGACGGATAAGCCTAACAACAGTTATCCGTCGGATAGCAAAACCACTCACTCGATGGATATCACTCATCCGTCGAGTATCTCTGCACAACTTCAAACTTCAGTTATTTCAAGTGCAGAAGATTTAGTGGTTGTACAGTCACTCTTAGGATTGAGAGAGCAAAGTGTCTTGAGTGAGAGGCTGGGTTGCTCCGAGGCAAAAGGAGAGGAAATGAGTGAAAATCTGCAATCCATTTCTTCAGGATTGGCAAAAGGGAGTGAGAGGAGTCCCACCTTAGTAGGTGAAGGTGAGGGTGTGAGGGTGGGGAGCCAGGGTGAGACCCTGATGCAACAAAGAAGAGAACATGAGAGAAAAGCAGGTACAAAGGATATAAGGGTGGATCCAGCCATTGCTCATGAGTCAATGATTGTGGATGATGCTGAAAAGGAAAGACAATTTCAGCAACATTACAAAGCTGTAATTGATAACATTTCCTTGGATGCTGGCACTTTTACTCATCCTGTGTCAGCCTATCAACTGTTGGCTTCTCAGGGCAATGAGGAGGTAGAGAAGACTTTAAATCTAGTACATACTTCATAATCTCTACAAAGGGATAAAGCTGTTGTCAATTTAATGCCTTCTACAGCTGGTGAGCCATCTGAAGAATTTTGAGTAAATTCTAATGATGATGACTCTATTTCATTTGATGGAAGCATGAACTTAGGGGGAGATGAAGGCCCTAGTTCCATTCTAGATCTACCTGAATGGGCATTGACAAAGGAGTCTACACCAGGACAATTTAATGTATCCTTAGTCAAACAAATCATGTCTATTCTAAAGGCCATTCAGAACAGCTCAAATGCTGGTACCAAGGCTATTCTTCAAGCCCACCTAGATTCTCTACATCTCATGAAGCTATAGCAATTAAGATAGAATCTGAGTGCGGATGAACTCAAAAATGATATAGCTGACTTGAAGACCTATAATTCTGAGAAGCTAGATTCAATAATACCCAATAGTACCATGCAGGATTTACTCCTGAGACTGAGAAGAGAATCAGATGCTGAAAAGAAGCTGGCCAAATTGGAAGACAGAGTTCAAGTAATTGAAAATTTTGTGGCCACTATTCTTCAAAATCAACAGTCTCAAACCAGTCTTCTAATGCAACTGGCTAAAGCACAAGGCTTGACTCCTCAACTTGATGATAACAAAAAGGGGGAGAAAGGACCAAGTGAGGGGGAGAAACTTCAGATACAAATCAGTAAAGTAATTGTGTCTTCAATTACTGTCTCAAATCCACCAGTTGCAGATGGTATAGATCTGATTCAAGCAGCAGCAGCTAACTAGAAAGTTGTTGAGAAAGAACAGTTGAGTTTGGTCAACTGGAAGAAGATTGATGAGGAGATACAGAAAAAGTTTGAACTTGTCAAGCAGCCAGTTAAGTCAGCCATCCATCACTCTCAAGTCAAGCAAATTAGTGTGAATAAGATGAGCATGAACTATCTGGAAAGAGGACAATCTTCCTGCATCAAGTCTCCAAAGGCTGAAATGATTCTTAAACCAAGGGCAAACTACTCAAAATCATCCTTGAAGAATCCCTTGGACACTGTGTATGAGACACCCAAGCCTGATGAGAAGAAGCTTCTGTCAAGATCAATTGTCTTCTATAAAGATCCAGCTGATTCAGTTTCTAAAAGGAGGATTGCTAAGATTTTCAGAAATGGGAAAGAAATTTGTGTGGTGGTTGGACACCCTCAATTTGCTCAAGCAAAGAGGGAAGAAAAAGCTAGATTGAAGCAGGAAAAGAAGCAGGCTGCTCTAGATGCTAAAAAGGCTAAACAAAAGAGAGAGCAGATTGCTATCTTGGCCAAGCTACATGCTGTAAAATCATCACAAAAAGTTCCCTATCAACCATCTGAAGAAACTGAATCAAGGAAGCAAGTTGAAGAACAGGAGAAATCTCCAAGAAAGAAGCAATTGGCTAAAAGAACTAAAAGGAAACTGGATATTGTTGACAAGGAATTGGAAGATCAATTTCCTAAGGAATCCACACCAGCTACAACTCTAGCATCAAAGCCCTCTGTGGTATTTGAAGACATAAAGGTGGTTGATCCCTACAGGAATATTCATGGTGAACCCATTGTGCCCAAGGATGAGCCAATAGAATGGGAGAACATACCAATTCCAGACTTCAATCTACCAATCCTTAGCAAGCCAAAAAGGACAAAGTCAAGAGCAGTCAAGAAAGTGAAGCTGTCACCTCTAAAATCCAAGTCTGTAGTTAAAGCTCAGCCCAAAGTCAATAAGGGAGACTACTTGTACTTGTGTGACATCAAAGAATTTTCTGATCTAAACCTCTATCTGGATGAACTAGATGAAGTGAGAAGTATTGATGCATACAGGAACCTACCTGAAAGATTAGTGTTCAAGTACAAAGGAGGAAAGGAGATTTTGTGGCCACTTCACAGGATTCTTCAAGAGAGCCAAGTTGTACTGATTAAAGTTTATTCATACTTCAAGAAGAACTTTGGGTTCAATATCACTGCAAGAAGACTAGTATTGAAGAAGATTGAAGAACTAAGGAGTATTAGAGCTAAAGATGCACTCCCAAAGACTCTTATCATCCCATACACAGGGAGAAGAGTGCATCTAAGGCCCTACTGGCTGATGGAGTTCATAGATGACAAAGGGGTGAGAAGATTCTTCAGATTAGAAGACCAATTGAGCATCTCCAGCAATGAGACTCTCTTGGAAATGCAAGAAAAGCTAAATCTCTCAGAATCTGATGAACTGGAATTCCACAGGCAGCTCCAAAATCAGATTGATGAAAACAACAGAATGCTTGGAAGAAGATCCAGACCTTCAAGAAACTAGAAAAATCTGCTCAGGCTAGGAGAGCATCTTGAAAATGACTGTAAGCTAAACTTTATACATTTTGATTAATTGAAGCACTTTTCAGTATTATCTACTTTTCTTTAAAGCTGTATGTTTAGGATGTTTTGTTATCATCAAGTATCTCTTAATTTATGGTTACAATTCCAGTAGACATAAATTGGGGGAGATTGTTGTGCATTTGTTGTGTACATGATGATTACACAAATAAAACACCTAAGTAGATTTTACTTAGTGAAATAATATAGCACTCGACGGATAAGGATTATAGTCCACACGGATAAATCATTATAGTCCCGACGGATGATGACTTATTATCCATCGAGTGAGTAGCTTATATAATAATGAGTCTCTAGCACATTTCTGCATACACCTTTGTATAGATTCTGTAGTAGCATATAAGTCATGTTGACTTTAACTAGATATGCAGAATAGGTTGATTAATTGTATATAGATGATGTCTTGTAATTCTGCATAAATGAATTGAAGTCAAGTACCAAAATAGCTACCGACGGATGATTAACAAAGCCATCGACGGATGATCAAATGTCTATCAACGGATGTCTAATATAGCAGTCGACGGATGATCAATGAAGCCATCAACGGATGATCATAAAGTCGACGGATGATCACTCAACGGATAAAGAATTCAAATATCAGTTGACAGTGACAACTGGTCACATGCGTCGAAGTGTATGCAAAGGGAATGAGGAAGCCTATTAACTGGGTAATAGAGAACAAAGTAACAAAGCATTAGACCCGATAGTTTTTATAATGATCCTGTCTTTTGACTTTGTAATCTTGGTAATATATAAACCAAGAAGTAGCTAATAGAAACTGTGATCTGAGATACAAAAAGTGGGAAACATTTGTAAGCAGAATTATTAGCAATTCTCTGTATTCTCAGTAGTTCATATTTGTAAGCAGCTGTGAGCATTCTTGCACACAGAGTTCTCTCGATATAATATATATCTCTGGTGGAATTGTTTAAATCCACCAGAAAGTTTTTAAAGACTCTTGTTTTTAATTACTTGTGTTTTGATACACTTAAGTTTTTATTCCGTATTGTGCTAATCAACACACTTATATTTATATTCGAGTTCGAACATTTTTATTTTAAGAAAAAGGTTCAAGAATTCCATTCAATCCCCCTTCTGTAATTCTTGCTATATTGTTAAGGGACTAACATCACTCCAGTGAGAACCACTTTGTTACTTCTTTTGTTTGTCACAACACAGGCTTCTGAATTGAAGATTACTGAATTGCCCTTGTTGGTGAGACTGTGTAGCTGTATGAACAGTTACGTAATAACTCAACACAATAACAACACTAGGACATGATAGGTTAATAATACTACGTCTACACAAGAAATTAGGAAGAATGAAGATAAGGCAAATACGAAAAATCAGAAGATTAGAAGAAAGCCTGAAGTCTGTCTACATGTCACTGAAAGAAGATCATCAATATGATCATACCTCGGTGAAGAACAAAGGTTAAAGACTTTCAGGGTTTCAGAAAGGTTGAAGATTCTGTATACAATTGCTACCGGAAGATTTCAGTGTATTGGCATTGATTGAATATAGACAGTGTTCGAAGCATAGGAATCTGAAGAATTAAAGACAGGGTATAAACAAAGGTTCATGAAGATGTTATCTAAAGTACCAGAAAGGATTCCAGTGAAAGTATAGTTATTTATTGACAGTCAGTGTCTGAAGCAATAAAGTTGAGGCAAGCTTAACAATGTAATCAAGGCTATAATACGAAGACCTGAATCGGGGTTAGTCGTCTGTGAACCAGACCAGTTGCACTAGGCGTCAACAGCTCGTGAAAAGAATCTGGGTATTATTTATAGAAGGATTGTTAAGTTGAGGAACGTACTTGGATTGAACGTTTATCTATTAATGTACGAGAAGAGGTGCGCGGGGTATACAACTCAACAGCTCAGGGGACTGGCGAAGCTCAAAGTTTAATTGTTAAATTAAATAAATTATTTAATGGACTTTAATATAATTTATTTAATAAACTTAAAATGATTTATCTTATAAACTTTAAATAAGTTTATTTTATAAATCTAAATTAGTTTATTTATATAAGTTATATTTAAGTTTATTTTATAAATTAATTTAATTACAATTTAAACTTAAAAAGAAAAAGAAAATAGAAAAAAAAACCAAAAGGAAAAATAAAACAAAAATAAAACAAAAAAAAAGAAATAGAGAAATAAAAGAAAAACCAAAACAAAGGACCAGGTTGTGGTCGTTGGTTTGTTTAGTAAATCAAGTACATGTATATGTACTGGTTAAATAAACTTGTCTCCACACAATCAGCTACTCCTTCCTGTACCATTGTCGCCACAGAGAAGTGGTGTAAATAAAGTTAAGTACAAAAGTATGTACTATGCTGTCGCCACACACACATCCTGTCGCCATATAGCTTAGGGTACCTGCTGTCGCCACAGAAATCTCAGCTACATATTTATTGTATAAAGTCTACACTTGCAGCATATCTAAAAAAAAGAACTGTTTATCTTCTTCTCCAACAAAAAGAGAGCTGAAAAAACAAGAAGCGGAGATTTACATAGGAGTTCAAGTTACTTGAATATCTGTTTAACTTCTCACCGGAGTAACGTTATAATGCCCGATTTAACTCTTGTATATTCTTAGGGGAATTATAATTGTTACCCGGTAATTAAATCTTAGTACAAACAAAAGCTAGATTATTGTATAGGATTTAATTTATAAATCTTTGTAATAGCTAGGAACTTTGTTGTTCTTAGATTGTAGCCGGTTAATTTATTTACCGGAGTGTAGCAACACCCTCGAGGATTTATATACGAATATATATATCCCCGAATATCTTGTGTTCCTCGCTTTTATCGTTCCAAACACTATTTCTCTCAATAACACGAAACACTAACCGAGCACTAAATATTTTATCCGCTAAAGATTCGAAAGAATTTTGAATTTAGTGATTATCGTATTCAACCCCCCTTCTACGATAATTTGGGACCTAACAATTGATATCAGAGCTGACTGGTTGATACACAAATCAGGATCCTTAAATAAATTTATTTTATTAAATTGAATTTTACATGAATTTATTTGATAAATTTGATTTAGCAAATTTATTTATAAATTTAATTTAAATAAGTTTATTTTGTAAATTTAATTTAAATAAATTTATTTTATAAATTTTACTCAAATTAATTTATCATTTAAATTTTAGTAAATAAAATTTTTAATTTAAATTTTATTTTTTAATTCAGTTTTTTTCCTGCTGCCATCTGTTTGTTCAGAAATTTATTTGCTGCCAATTTTGGTCATTTAATACTACAAGGAATTGGCAGCTAATGTTCACTCTCGTGGAAGTAAACAAGGAAATCAATGTTATCTGCCATTTGATCAGTTTGGCTGCTCCTGGTTGTACGCGCGGAGAACAATGCACGCAAGTCACGCGCCTGTCCGCCTCTGTCTGGGAAGCCACGCATGATGAGTAAACGTGCCTGATTTTCCTGTTTTAAGTGTTTGGAGGCCGCACAGTATTCTCCAGGTGTCGCCACAGACGAATTGGTATGACAAAGCTTGTACAGGTGACAAAGGCAATCGCCATACACACAAAAGAATCACCCTAGTCGTCGCCACAGCTTGATCGCCATAGGGAAAGAAATATTCTTGAGCATTCTAAGTCGACAAAGAACACTTAACTAATTTTTGTTACCTTAATTAATTATTTCTGATTTATTTATTTTTTCCATAAAATTCTAAAATTTAAATTTTTCTTAAATAATAATTTACGTTTGATTTAATTTTTAAGAAAATTTGAAATTCTTGAAAATTAATTTTCTCGTAATTATTTATTTTTGATTAATTTATTTTTTAAGAAAATTAAAAATAATGGAAATTTAAATTTCTCTTAAATATTAAATTAAGGGTACTCAAGGTATTGGTAGACTCGGGATTTCTTCGGGCTTTTAAAGTAGATTTTAATCTTTCGAAGAAAACAAAGACCATGTGCTATTCAGACGGAAATTTTCCGAACACGGAAATTATAGATTATGGTTTTCTTACTCCAAGGAAATTGATTTCAAGACCTACAGATGAAAATTGTGGATCTTCCTCAAAGGCTTACTCCATAGGATACCACTGGGTTTTTAGACGCAATAAATGAATGAAAATTTCTACGGGTACAGTTTTTCTCGGAGATTTTAAGACAACTCTATGATTCCAGATTATACAGTCACACAGTGGTTTGTACCAATGCTATATTTATCCGAAAATCAATGAGATCATACAGGTTGGAAATGTGGAGGTCAGAGAGAACAGTGGGGACAAACAAATATCTCAGTTACAGACATTATAGTTGGAACCTCAGGACAGAACGTAAGAGTTACTGATAGATGAATCAAAGGAAGCTCAGGTAGAAGTACTTGAGGGACTGGACGTCAGGGCAGTATTTCACATATCAGGGAAGTTTGGTCATATTGGACTCAGATAGAATACAGAAGCTATATCCAAGGATCAAGCCTATCTATTCCGAAGCAGAGACTTTTACAGATTCAGTTCAAGATGTGATTACAAGACTGAGAATGGGACATAAACAAGATTTGATAGCTACAGGTTTGACAAGCAATATGTGTCAAGTAACTATCAGGGGTTTTGCTACAACAGTACACGAAGCTTGACAAACAAGGATGAGTAGGGAGTCAGTTGAAGAGCTGAGACAAAGGTGGAATGTTTTCTTAGGGAAGCAGCTAGTCAAAACTTATAGTTCACTGGAAAGAGTTGAGATGGATCAGATGACGAGAATAATGAATATCTTGCTTTCATAGAAATCTCTGAAGATGGTCCAACTCACATATCTCAGGTTTCAAATTCTTGAACCACTGCAATACTTTGTTCTCAATATTCAATTCATGATAAGATCTTAGTGTTTAAATGTTTAACACTCGCACAAGCATGATAGCATCACACATAGATAATGCTGAACTAGTTCACTGGATTATTTTTTTGGTAACTAGGACTGATGTTTAACTTGTGCATGTTATTTTAGATGATCTTAAATATGTTTTTGAATATTTGTTGAACATGATTAGTTGCTTTAGTGAGATATATATTTTCCAGCATATAAGATCTTTGTTTATGCTTACTCTCTGTATCCTATTACAATGTGATTTATTCATTTGATCTCAATTGTTTGTTAAGATGTATTAATTTATAATTGGATTGAGATAGCTAGATGAGATTTATCAACAGGATTGGACTAGATAGAATTAGTGATATACTTGTTAATTCTGTTTGTTCCATATCATGCCTATATTGCTTAATTCTTATGTGTAATGTTTCTGAATGAATGCAATGTATTCTTAATACAATGCTTGCTTATTTTTATTCCATGAATGCATCTCTCAGTACTTGCATTAATTATAGAAGAATCATGTTTAGAATTACAATAGGGCAAAGACTTCTAGTCCTCCTTATGTAAGGTTGGAACCATTTCCCCCGCCTAGAGACAAATTTGTCAAGGGTATTAAAATGGAGAAAATGGTCAGTCAAAGATAAGAATTAGCATGATAAGGTTGCAGCTGTTGTTATCTCTGATTATAGTAATATCTCTAATCCAACTGGACCTAAACTGATAAGTTGGGTACCGAGAACTGTTAATCCATTTGTGAGTGCAGGACATAACAGGTCAATTGATTCATATGTATTCATGGTAATTCATACTCAAGGCATATGATCAAAGAAAGAGCCTCACAATCAAATGTGATTGACAAAAGCTATTCCGTCAATAATCTTTAGAGATGATAGTAAATGTTTTCATTACGGGACAAGCTATGCAGAAAAGGGATGTCATCATAGAATCAACAATTGGTATCACTGATAACAACTAATCATTGGAGTCATCGATAACAATTGAAGCAACTTCCTTGCTGGAGAATCAAGGCACAAATCCTCTTATCAGACAGTTCTGCATCAAAGGACAAAAATGTCAATTCAATGAAGGATTAGTGTCTCATCTGAAGCAGGAAGATTGAGAAGCTTGCTCTTCTTAGAGTAAGGAAAGGAAATGCTCGTGAATAGACTGGAAACTCTGAAAAGGTGAAGTCAATGGTTTCTACTGTAAAGCTTCATCTGACAAAAGTTTAGCTATGGCATTAGAAGCTCTCATCCTTGAACATCAACTCAAGGAACTCTTTTGTGAAAAGAGTTTGTGAGAGGACTGCCTCATCTAGAATTCATAAGATGGTAAATGTGAGGCATGTCAGAAAGAGAAGTCAAAGACAACATCACATCAAGTAAAGATATATCTTAGTGATGGTGGTTGACTACTCTTAACAAAAAGTTGTTGTTCCTGCGTTCTCAAGACAAGACATCACAGATGGTGATTGATCATATCAGGATATCAAATTGGAAGCAACTACAATTTGAGACATATTCAGCACTAGGAACTCCGTGTCAGAATGGAGTGGTACAAAGGAAGAACCAGAACTTGATTAAAGCTACAAGGGAAATATCAAGCTAATCAAGACTTTCTAAATACCAAAGGGCTGAAACAGTCAAAACAGTTTACAAAATGTAAGATCAAGCCTTGATCTGGATGTATACATGAAGACCACTAATGAGTTAATGGCCAACAGAAGAAAACACTGGATAACCTCAAAGTGGTTGGAGAGAATGTTCTACAGTTAGGATATTTTCCATGGCTACTCAGTGGAGTCTACAACCTACAGGGCATTTGTGGTTGATCAATAGAAGATGATTAAAAGTCTAAGTGCACAGTTCAACAACTCCATGCTCCAAGCTGTTAAAGGAGAAATTAATGGTATTGATGATTCATATCCAAGCAGTGAAATGGCAGTGTATAACATAACTCATTTCTTCAATGAAGCCATTCAGCAAGGGTAAGGATTTTCAAGAAATCCCAGCAACAGCTTAGGGGGAGCAAAAGAAGGATCAACTAGTCAAACACAACACCACATTGAAAATTCAGAGGACACAACAAGAACATATCTGCTGAGACAAGGGGTCTAATGTCAAGTCTATTCCCAGAGTCTAGTTCTTAAGTGATCCAGATGGTGGAGTAATGATTAGCAGGGCTACTGAGTGCGAATGACTATTTCTCTAGTTTTTTATCTGAAGAAGAAACTGAGAAAGTTATAGAAGCTCCGATAGATCTGGATTGATTGGGTGATTGCAAAACAAGATGAACTCAATCAGTCAGCAAGCAGATTGTAGGGAAGCTGGTATCCAAACCAAATGACAATATTGTAATTGGTGCAAGGATAACCAGAAGTCAAACTGGATGACAATGGCATTGTTACGAGGGGAAATGCCAAAATGGATGCTAGGTTATTATCATGAAGCAGTATCTAGCAAAATAGCACCAATGACGAGACTTGAGGATATTACGACATATCAGGCACCTGATGCACATTACACTTGGAATTGGACTTTAGTAGATGTGTACAAGTGCACTCCTGATTGGTGAGTCAAAAGAGGAAGTCAATGCAAATCAGTTCATGGACTTTGCAATAGCAGATCAATTGGACTCTGTATATCTCTTCTTCACAAGCTCACTTCAGGTTGGTATGAAATAGTATACTACTCAAGCAATCGTCAAGGACATGGTATGGCACTCTAACTGAAGTTATAGTTTAATATGAACTAGTAAAGTCGTCATATTAATAACTCTCTTTTCACTAGGCACAAATATAATATTATATATGTGCTCTGATATAATGATAATGTCATATGTTGGTCTACTAACAAAAACTTGTGCAAGATTATTTGCTAAGTAATTGCAGAGTAGGTATGGAGGAGCATGTTGGAAAGGTTACAATTCTTTTTGGAATTACTTCAAGCAAGCCATTAGGATAATTCTTTTAGGAGCTCAAACAAGCCAAAAGAACAATTATTTTAGGAGCACGAGTAAACCAAAAGGATGATGGCAATACAGGTAAGTTAAGGATCTTTTAAAGATGCAAAATTTGGAAGATTCTGAACATGCCAAGACTAGTTACCAACGGAAACCACTAAAGCTTGATCAGTGCAACTCAGGTATAATGATAAGCTATAGAGGCATGACAAGCTCACTCTTTTACTTAAATGCTAATAGACAACATGTAATGTTTTCAAGATGCCAATGTGCAAGGTTCCAAGTGGATCCTAGAGAATCCAATCTTATAGCTATTAACAAGATTATTAGATATCTTAATGGACTACCAACTTTTGGAGTAAAGTACCCTAAAGATATTATGCTTAACATGTTTGGCTATATAAATAAAGATTATGCAGGTTGTAAGAAAGACATGAGAAGCATCTCTGAAGCTGTCAACTTAAGTGACAGGAGAAGCATCTCAGGAAGCTGTCAACTTCGTGGAAGAATATTGATTTCTTGTTACGATAAGAAACAACTTCAACTCCAGCAACTCTGTGGAACACTCTATGACAAGGCATTTTGACACCAGGTATCATTTAATTCGAGAGCATGTCTTTTAGTGAAAGAGTCACTTGCAGAAACACTTATTAAATCACTTGTTAAAATTAATCTTTCAAAGACTTGTTTGTAAGTGTGGGATATCATTCATTGCATATTAGTTGGAAATCCTATCTATAAGGAATTCTTAATATAAATTCACAAGTATTAAATCTTCAATATTTAAAGGACTTGTGAATTTATCAGTAATCCAGTACTTCGTACTTAGTGCTACTATCTTGATTATCATGATTACAATGTCAGATACATTTGTGGTAGTTAAGTATTATAGCATTAAGTTTGAATACTATTTTATTTGATTTAAATTATGACTGTAGATAATTCCATTCCATATTAGTATCAAAATTTGAATTGTATTAAAATAATATGCAGCATAGTTATTTGTATCTTGTATGAATAATTATGATACTTTTAGTATTAGTGATATTATTTAGAATTTTTGTTCTAAGTAATCAATGCTTATTTTTAAAATCACTAATATTGAAAGTTGAAGTATTTTCTAAGTTATTTGTATAAAACTCTCAATATTTTATATGCTTAGAAAGTATTTCTAAAATTACTAATTATCTAGAGAGTGATTGCCATGTATATAAGTCATATATTCTATTGGTGATTATTTAAGGATAATTATTAATATTTAAGTGCTAGTATCTAACTCATAGATATTTAGTATTTATTTATTTAATATTTATTTTGGGTAGTTTAGATTATGGAACTTGAAGCAATTCAATGATGTTATTTGCTCCATAATTAAAACTAACTTAAAATAAATAAGCAGCATGATTGATTATAACTAAATTTTTCAACAATTGATATATAGTATATTGATTGTAACTTATGTGTTATAAGTTAATTATGAGATTTTGGTTTTAGTGAATTTGGCAATGCTTATATCCCAAAAATTCACTGAAATCAGAATCATGATTGTAGCATGATTAGTTGTGTGCTAATTCTTGACTCATATTAGTCAATGATACTTAGTTAAGAGTTTAACTATGAACTAATTGTGAAGTATTAGTATTTGTGACATTACTTAGAACTCCTCTAAGTAATCAATGTTTATCCTCAGTCACTTATGCTAATATAAAAAGTGTAAAAATATCTCTTGAAGTACAACTATGGTCAATGAAGATTTTGCTTTATTAGAAGTAACCATATGTTGTTCACCTAGAATAATTTTTATACTTATTTGCAAATTCCTAAACACTTTGATAATAGATGCAATACTCAATGGATCAAAGTATATGAAACTTAGAATATTTTTCTAAGATTGCAAACAAGTCAATGTTGGTTAATGTTGTTTTATTTATCAAACCAATATTGTTTGAGATATTACAGTTGTTAGGAGTTAACAATTGTACGATATATGAAATTGAATGCTGATGTCTTTTTGATAGATAATTGGTATTTAATTCATTGATATCTTATTTTAATATTTAAAATAGGATGCAACATAATTATTAGTATCTAAAGTACTTGACAAGTATCAGACAATGATATATTGTTAATATTTTATTCCAGATAATTGTGAGATTTTAAGTTCTAGTGAATTTATATGAGTTGCTATATCTGAAAGATTCACTACAATTTGAAAATAGCAGCATAGTCAGTCTTATTAAGATTATTTATCAATAAACAATGTTGTTGGTAATAGTTTTATAAAGATTGATTATGGAGCTTTTGATATGAATGAGAATTGCTTAGACTTTACCCTAAGTGGTCAATGCTTTTACAAAAACTCATTCAAATTGAAGGACAAAATCTTTCTTTCTCTTCTTAATACTGCTAGGTCATCACTCTGTGTCTTATCAAATCATTTATCTTTTTAGGCATAAAAACAGACTTGTGCACTCGAACAGTTTTAAGAGAAAAATCAAACTTCTTTCTACATTGGTGATTTCTTATTTCATTAAAATCTTTTTGAAATCACTATTGTACATCATTTCTCTCAAAGATTAAATGCATAATTTTCATTCACTATAGATCTTAAGTGCATTTTATCTCTATATTGCCATATGTTCTGTGATGCAGGTTCATCCTCCAATGGCCTTATTTCATTTGATAGTCATGAGGTTGAAAACCCACAACTTATATCCCAGATTGTAAAGACAAACACAGAAACAGAACCAACCAACACTCTCTTATCACTAGAATGAAGTATGAATGAGTGTGAGGGAGAAAATGCCTTAGTGCACCACCTAAGGAAGGTTCTAAAGTCAACCCATCAAATATGTCTCTTACAAAATTGAAATATATCAAAACTGAGATAACTGCTAGCTCCCATACATCTTCTCAAAAAGATGTAATGGCTGAAAAGGCACAAAATAGTTACTAGATTCATCCTCTCAACAAGATACTCTATTAAAATTCGCCTGTCGGCCAGGGTATCCGATGTAGTGTCACCACCTCAAACATAAATAATTCTTGATGCACAAGGAAAGGTTACACACACAAAGGAAAAGTTTACGGAAACAAGAGTTTCGACCATTTTAAGGTCAGATTCGATTGTTCAAGGTTCTTTAATGGACTAATTGCCTTTACAGGTATTAGGAGAGGATACTGATCCAATAGTCATATGTCAGTGTTCAGTGTCTACCTCCCCAGGACTAATAAACCTGGATGCATTTGCGGATAGTGGATCTGGCATAGGTGCAGATCGGCAACTTGTTGACAATGATTCAGATATTACCTGATGAGTCACAAGGAAATGTCTTCACAGACATTAGAAGGGAACTTTGATATTTATGTTAAATTCTTTGGATCATTGTTTACCTTCCCAGAGTTCAAATCTGGAACCCAAAAAGGGAAACTAGCAACTTGTGGATTATGACTCAGATTCATCTGACGAGTCTAACAAGGATGGGGATTTGCGAACTCCCATTGCACCACTGTGACCTCCTTAAGGATGGCTAAGGTGATTTTCCTTGCAGGTACAGCTGAATTTTTGAGCTATAAGATGAGTGATACACTTGTGAGAATGATTGTAAACACGAGTGGAGAGAAGAGTGAAACACTTGTGAGGTACACGAAACAGTATCACACACTCACAGTGAGGAAGAAAGAGAAACACCATATCCCATTCCCTATCCCTAAACATGGTTCTTAATACTTCGGGTCTCGAATCTGTTTGACCTAACATTTACAGATTAGATTGGAATACTTCGGGACCTTTGTGAGCTCACAATTGGTAACACTTGGTGATCTCACATTTGGGAGGTATAAGGAGTTGGGAAGATTGGTGAATGTAACACCCCCAGATCCGGGGTCGGGGATCCGGGTCGTCACGGTCTTTCTTTCCACAATATCACTTCACTTAATTAATAATAATAACCTTATGCTGTGACCCCACACTAACACACACCACAACCCGTTATAGTCTCAGAGATGAAATTGAAATAAGTACAAGTCTTAGAATCCACCATTTAAAAGTTATTACAACCCAAAATGATTACTTGATAAATTTACAGTTAATTGCCATTATCTGCCACAAGTTATAATTATACATAATTTGATTCTCAAAAGTAGATGGTCTGAACTACAATAGATCTACCTCTGCAGCTATAGCAGCTACAACATCATCGGGAAGACGCGGGACGCTTCCCACGCGCTTGCGCTGGGTCTGCTGGAGTCTGGCCATCTTTCCTAACTGTTGTTGTGTGATGAAGAAATAAAGCAAGAGTGAGCCTTACAGCTCGCAAGATAATACATAGTGATAACAATAATATAAGTATCTAAATGGATACTTAATAGAATCTCTATCATGTGTAAGATAATTACTTACTAGATATAAGTAAAAACAAGGAATGAAGTTACCAATACTCCACCACACTTATATCATTTATAAAGCTACTTGAACTACCACCGTTCAAAGTATTATATGTTTTTTTAAAAAAAAACATCCCATAGATGAGACCACAAGTTAAGACTTGAATAGATTCAATCTTTGAAATATTATTGAATGAAATAAAGTTACGAGATACTTTATTTAGTCCCGATATATATATCCACATATATATCTCTTAAACATTTCCTGGAACCTCTGTTATGAAAAGTATGAACAGAGTTTGAAACATCAAATGAATTTTGGAAAGGAAAAGAATTTTTGGCATAAACCAGATATCTTGCTGATCAGGCAAAGATACCAATAAGTAACCTTTTCTACTGTAGATGGATGAATTCCTCACCGGTCATCACCCTGGCCGCATTAGGACCTCGCGCTAGACCGTTACCCGGCCACTCACGCGTTGATGGACTGTCACCCAGCCACTTACACATTCATAGACCGTACCCCGGCCTGTCGCTTATGCCGACTCAATCAGATGGACTTACTTCCCGAACATTGGGCAAGTAATCAAATTGTTTTCTCAAAACAGCAACCATGTTGCGAATATAAAATACACCACAGAGCCGGATCCCCAAGATTTTGAGTGAATATTCAAGTCTCCTTCGAAAGGAAGATCTTAAATCGGAAAATGAGTTTTGGGATCCGCTCTAACTTTTAAAATCATTTTGAAGACTCGAAAACATTTTTAAGAATGTTTGGAGTACTGCTGATTTATTAAAATAAATCAGTCCCAATATATTAGAAATATCTGAATATTATTATTTAAATAATATTCTCATAAAGATAATCCTTATTAAAATATTCGAGGTAGAAGTTTTAACACTCATACTTGAAATGGATAATAAATAACCAAAGATATACTTATACGAAAGTACTATCTTTATTTGAATAATCGAAAATAAGTTTGATTATTAACACTTTATTCTTTAATAAAATAAAGAATATATTTCAGTAATAAGCGGAGTCATAATACCTCGAATGAATATTATAAATAATATTCATTAAATAAAATAAAGGAGTCATACATCCTCAAATGAATATTCAAATAATATTCAATTAATAAAATAAAAGGAGTCATAAGCCCTCGAATGAATATTCAAGATAATATTCATTAATAAAATAAAGTTATCGAATAAACCTTATTCGATTAATAGTTTTGAAAACTATAACCATATATATATATATAAATATATATATATATATATAAAATCTACTCGGGATCCTCGACTCCCGGTTTTAGAAAATGTTTTCACCTTTGGGTCCCTATACTAAGGGTATATGCAAATTACTGCTATTCTCTAGCATAGGTATTATCAACTGAACCAACAGATATATATGGAAAGAATACGAAACAGGCATGCATATATATACCATATCAGCATGCTTCAATATATCGCAACATTTGCTAATTAACCAACATGCATCTATCGCAAGATAATGCATATACATATATTCATCACAACAACAGTATAACGGGTAAAAAACTTGCCTGAGTGACTTGGGGTGATAAAAGGCTCGGGACGAGTCTGGTAACCTATAAACAACAAGTAAGTTGGAATTAAACCAAAATCACTTGTAAAACTATACTTTAACTAACTTAGACTCTAACGCTTGTTTTGCGCTCACTGATTCGCTTAAGTCACTCGGGTACCCTCGGCTCCACCATTTTTAATAATTTAACCTTTACGAGTTTTAAAGCGATTCCTTCGCGAGTGTCTTACCAACTGCCTAACACACTTACCATAAATGTTTCATACATTAATTAACCCTTTTTGGTCTTTAACCTATGTTTCAAAGTAAGGCGAGGGGAAAAGTTTCATTCGCGAAACGCCGTTACTTGAAACGGTCGTTTCTCCTAAACCGTGCATCGGAATCGAACGAACTACATATCAAAACGAAGCTCGTAACATGAGCTATCTAAACATGGCAGTGGTCATAATCTAGCAGGAGGTTCTCGGGTCCTAATGCTATGCACAAAAACAGTCCAAAGAAAATCGGACGTTACGACGGCTATGTTTACGCGATTTCCAATATTTTAAACCATTCAAAACCATCCCAAATCAACCTCAAATCCAACATACAACCAACATCCATCCTTATCACATCATAACAACCCCAACCAATTCAATTTAATCATTCATACTTATGCCTAAGCTTAACTTTAATCATACTTAAGTTCTTTTAATCAAAACCACAACATTTACCATTCCATTTCACTACCATTCCAAATCCCAAACTCTAAATCACAACAACAAGCTACAATATCATCCTACTAATCAAAATCATCTTATAATACATAGGAATCTAGGGTTTGGAGATGGTATACCTTCCTTGAAGTGGTGGGAGGAGCTAGGAAGCCTTAAGAAGCTTTGAGAAGTCTTAAGAATGCTTGGATCTTCAAGAAAAACAAGAAAAACTTCAAGTTAAAAACTTGAAAACACTATTCATAGTCTTATTCTTTGATTAAATGAAGAAGATTGAGAAGGAATTAATGGCTTAAACTCATGATATAGCCCTAACTAAGCATGAAGATGATTAGGGAATTTACTCACCAATTTAGGAAGCTTGGATCTTGAATTTTTGAAATTTCTTGCCTAATGAATAGTGAAAAGCCGAGAGCAAAGATGAACAAGGCCTTGGTTCTTTTTGATTTTTGATGAAGAATGAATTTACTTGGCTTGGTTGCTTTGCTTTTGTGTTTGATTTAGTCAATTACCTTCTTGCCCTTGAATTTGTGTGGTTACAAAGCCACCACACCTCCTTCCTTCCCATGTCATGCTTGTGTCATCCTCATGATGTCATCCTCCCTTCCTTGTCCTCTTTCTATTGGTTGGATGACATCATTCCCACTAATCCCTTTGATTAACTTCCTAATCGTTTGCCTAATGACCGCTGATCTGTTATACGGTTCGCTTAACTTTCGTTCTCGTTTATCGTTTGAAGGATCATACCCGGGATCTTATTACTTAGGTTCCCTTAACCTTTCTCAATACATTATATTCCTTTTTATGATCCTCTATTATAATCCTTTAATTTAAATCCTTTTTATCCTGTTACCTTATACTCAATTCTCTCCGTATCTAGTGGATTTCCGGGAAAAACCAAAGTGTTCGGAATTGGATTCTGACGATCTTTACATACACTTATATACTTCATAGAGTACTAATAATATCCCAGAATATCCATAACAGAACCCATACATAGTGTGGCGTGAAAAGTTTTCTCATTTAGCTAAAACACTATTCACAAGGGTTACAAAAAAGTTGAAAATTTTGGGGTTATTACAGTCTCCCCTCCTTAAAAGGATTCCGTCCCGAAATCAAACAGAAAACAAATGGGGGTACTTTTCTAGCATTGTGCTCTCTAGTTCCCAAGTTGATTCTTCCACGTTATGATTCTGCCATAGTACTCTGACTAGCTTGATCACTTTGTTCCGAAGCACCTGCTCCTTCTTATCCATAATCCTTACTGGCTTCTCCACGTAAGTTAGATCTGGCTGCATATCCACCTGCTCGTACTCCACTATGTGTCTGGTATCCCGATGATACCTCCTTAGCATTGACACATGGAACACATTATGAACTTGTTGCAAGTTAGGGGGTAGGGCTAGCTCGTAAGCTAACTTTCCAATCCGTCTTAATATCTCAAAAGGTCCAATGTATCTTGGGCTTAGTTTTCCTTTCTTTCTGAACCTCATTAATCCCTTCCAAGGGGATACTTTCAACAGTACTAAGTCCCCTACTTCATATTCCTTGTCCTTTCGGGCTAGGTCTGCATATTTCTTCTGTCTGTCTTGGGCTGCTACAAGTCGCCCTCTGATAAGATCCACTATATCTTTGGTCCTTTGGACCACTTCGGGTCCGAGCATCTTCCGCTCTCCTACTTCATCCCAGTATAAGGGAGATCGACACCTTCTTCCGTACAGGGCCTCATAAGGCGGCATTCCAATGCTAGCATGAAAGCTATTGTTATAAGAAAACTCGATCAACGGCAAGTGATCATCCCAACTTCCTTTAAGGTCTATTGCACAGACTCTCAACATATCCTCTAGTGTCTGGATGGTCCTTTCACTCTGTCCATCCGTCTGGGGATGGTACGCGGTACTCATATTTAACTTGGTCCCCGCACATTCCTGAAAGCTCCTCCAAAATCTGGAGTTGAACCTGGGGTCTCGGTCTGAGACAATGGACGCTGGGACTCCATATCGCGTCACTATTTCCTTAAGGTAAATGTCCACCAGTCTATCGACTGTGTATCTCTCATTGATAGGAATGAAATGAGCTGACTTTGTCAGTCGGTCTATAATTACCCAAATGGCGTCGTGATTGGCTTTCGTCCTTGGCAAGCCTACAACAAAATCCATCGCTATCTGTTCCCATTTCCATTCGGGAATCTCTAGGGGTCGCAAAAGTCCACTGGGTCTCTGGTGCTCTGCCTTTACTCTTTGGCAAGTCAAACACTTGTTTACCCATTCTGCTACGTCCCTCTTCATGTTGGGCCACCAGTAATATTCCTTCAAATCCCTATACATCTTGGTACTTCCCGGGTGAATGGAATACCTTGAACTATGGCTTTCATCCAAAATCTCATTTTTAAGTTCTTGAACATTCGGAACCCAAATTCGGTAGGAGTACCTCATTATCCCTTTATCATCTTTCTCGGTATGGATCTCCTCTCCAGTCATTGACTCTCTGCCTTCATTCATTATTTTCTCCTGGCACAATCTGATCTTTTCCAATAACTCTGGCTGCATTGAGATCTCAAAAAGCTTTTCAGCTCCGGTTCCGGTTACCTTTACTTCTATTTCTATTCTCTCAAAATCTCTTATTAATTCTTCCGAAGTCGTTATCATTCTGAGTCTTTCCTTTCTACTAAGGGCATCAGCCACCACATTGGCTTTCCCTGGATGATAGAGAATCTCACAATCATAGTCCTTGATTAGTTCTAACCATCTCCTCTGGCGCATGTTGAGCTCTTTCTGCGTAAATATGTACTTGAGGCTCTTATGGTCTGTGAAAATCTCGCACTTCTCTCCATACAAGTAGTGCCTCCAAATTTTTAAAGCAAATACTATTGCCGCGAGCTCAAGGTCATGAGTAGGATATCTAACCTCGTATTCCTTCAGTTGTCTCGACGCATACGCAATAACTTTACCGTGCTGCATAAGCACACATCCTAATCCTTTGTGCGACGCGTCACTATATATCACAAAATCTCCTTTTCCGTCCGGCAATGCTAATACCGGAGCCGTTATCAACCTTTTCTTTAATTCCTGAAAACTGTTCTCGCATTTCTCCGTCCATTCAAACTTCTCTGTCTTACGAGTAAGTCGTGTCAAAGGGGCTGCGATCTTCGCAAAGTCCTGTACAAATCTACGATAGTAGCCGGCCAATCCTATGAAACTCCTTACCTCTGTGGGTGTGGTTGGCCTTTCCCAATTTGAGACCGCCTCTATCTTGGAGGGGTCAACCAATACTCCTTCTTTATTGATCACATGTCCTAAAAACTGTACTTCATTCCGCCAGAATTCACACTTCGAGAATTTGGCATATAACTGCTCCTCTCTGAGTATTCCTAGAGCTATCCTCAAATGCTCTGCATGTTCTGCCTCAGTCCTTGAGTAGATCAAAATATCATCGATAAAAACTATCACACACCTGTCCAAGTACTTCTTAAATACTCTATTCATTAAATCCATGAAAGCCGCTGGGGCGTTGGTTAATCCAAAGGACATTACCAAGAACTCATAATGCCCATACCTGGTACGGAACGCTGTCTTGGAAATATCTTCGAGTTTAATCTTTAGTTGGTGATATCCAGTTCTCAGGTCGATCTTGGAAAAATAAACAGCATCCTTTAGCTGGTCGAACAGATCGTCTATTCTAGGTAATGGGTACCTGTTCTTTATGGTTAGCTTGTTCAACTCTCGATAGTCTATGCACAACCTCATGCTCCCATCTTTCTTCTTAACAAATAAAACTGGTGCTCCCCACGGAGACACACTGGGTCTTATCATACCCTTATCCAAGAGTTCCTGCAATTGGATAACTAATTCCTTCATTTCTAACGGGGCTAACCGGTAAGGTGCTTTTGAAACTGGCGCCGTCCCTGGGGCCAACTCAATAGAAAATTCAATCACTCTATCGGGTGGTAATCCCGGAAGGTCTTGTGGGAATACATTTTCAAATTCGTTGACTACTGGAATATCTTGCAAGTTGGGCACCTCCTTCTGCGTGTCCACCACATAGGCTAGGTAAGCCTCACTTCCTTTTCGTAGCATCCTTTTGGCCTGGGCCATAGTCAAAAATTTCTGCGTCTGCCTCTTTCCTCTAAATATAACTTCTTTCTTCCCGGGGATATTTAACTTAACTTTCTTCCCTTTACAGTCTATCTGAGCATCGTTGCTAGATAGCCAGTCCATTCCCAAAATCACATCAAACTCCCCTAATTTAAAAGGAATCAGATCAACACTGAAAGATTGCTCCCCTATGCCTATCTCATAGGCGGGGTGAATCTGGTTAACAGGAATAATTTCATGATTGGCTATTTCTACTTGTAAGGGTTCTATCAAGGGTTCAGCCTTAAGTCTTAACTTACGCGCAAGGTCCTTTGATATAAAAGATTTAGTTGCTCCCGAATCAAATAAAACATTTGCACTGACTGAATTTAGAGAAAGGGTACCTGCTATCACATCTGAATCTTTCATAGCATCCTGGACTGTCATGTTGAAAGTCCTCGCAGTAGGTGGCTTATTAGAAGCAGCCCTGCTTGCTCCCGAAGCTGCTGGTTTGTTCATTGGGCATTCCCTCCTCCAATGACCTGGGCGTCCACACAGATGACAATTGGTGGTTGGAACGACGACAGGGGCTGATGAAGGGCATTTATTTGAGTAGTGGCCTTCCCGACCGCACTTAAAACAGGTTACTGGCTTTTCTTTACACTCCCCAGTGTGATTCCTTCCACATATGTTACAGGCTGGCAATGGGGGTCGAGACTGGTTGGAATAGGACATTCTTGACTTCTGGCCGCCCTGGCTCACACTCACACTCATTGGCCGCTTAAACCCAGTGTTCCTTCCTGGCAAGGACACTGCTCCTCGATTAAATCTAGTTGGGAAGCTCCTTCCTGCGGAACCTCCACCCAAGCTCATACTTTTCCTCTTTATTCCTTTCTTCTCTCTTTCCTTCTGCATCTGTTCACTTCCGACTTCTACAATCGTTGCCTTTTGCACCAGAGTGGCATAGTCCGTAAGCTCAAGGATTGCCACCCTATTCTGAATCCACGGTTTCAGTCCCTGCTGAAACCTCCTAGCTTTCTTTTCCTCGGTGCTCACAAACTCTGGCACAAACCTTAATAACTCAGTAAATTTCGCTCCGTACTCTGCTACAGACAAGTTATTCTGCTTTAGCTCCAAGAACTTGAGCTCCATCTGGTTTTCCATAAACCTCGGGAAATACTTCCCCAGAAACAACTGACTAAATCTCTCCCAGGTTATAATAGCGTCTGTCTCCATATTTTTCTTGGCCTCCCACCAGTAGTTAGCTTCTCCTTTCAGAAGGTAGGTAGCAAATACAGTCTTCTGTGCCTCCTCGGTACTCAAAATCTCAAAAGATTTCTCCATTTCCTTTAACCATGCCCTTGCCTCAACTGGGTCGGCTGATCCGTGGAACTCAGGGGGCTTAAGGGACTTAAAAGCCCTGAAAGAGTTTGCCACAATATTGTTATTTCCTTGAGGGGGTGGGTTGGGTTGACGTTCCAAATTCTGCCTTAGGAGTTGCATGAACTGGCCCATGGGATCCATGCCTGGGTTTGGTACTGGTTGCTCAACCTCGGTTTCTCCTTCTTCAGCCTCTATCTCAAATCCCTCAACATCATATGTTTCCTCTTCCTCTTCATACAGGGAGTCATCCTGTTCCACATAATCCTCATCTTCCTCTTCACTGTGTTCTTGGTTTCTATTGTCCTGATTATGGCTTCCCTGGTCCTCAGATCCAGGGTTCGCCCTAGTTCCAATCTTTCTTGGCGGCATGATTCTGATAATAATAATAAAAAAAAATTATTGGGAAAATTCAACGTTAGGTCACAATCATATACAAAATTGTGCCTTGCACAGCTCTTATAATGGGGAGAACGTGTATCGCAATTCTATTATTTTAAGAAAGTTCTAATACGAAGTGCAGTAATAATAATGATAAAAACAGTGATCCCGTCACTATGGAACTGAACCGAAAGGAAACAAATATATACATAATGCGAGAAATACATAGTTTGATCTGGTCAAAAGTACAACAGTGCTAAAGTCATCTGTCCCAAAAGTGATACACAAGAGTCTATCTGTCTAGTCAGAAAAAGGGATGCTATATACAAGTCAACTATCCCGGAAAATTGGCTCTTACTAAGGCCTCGGCTAACTAGACAACTAGACTATTCCATCATCAATCCTGAATCACACACCGGAGCGGGTCAACTCCCATACCCTTTCCATCGCACGACGGAAGATATAGTCGGCCTATCGCCTGGAGATCCTACCATGCCTGTCCCCCTGGAGCGATCTGAGCCTCGCTCGGGATGTGAGCTCTATCCCCGTAAGCTCCCTCCTCAAGGATCGGGGTATAGAAGCCCTAGTCTCATAAGCTCGGGTACGCCTACCCGCCCTCTCTGCATCCAACTCCCTCCTGGCCTCATCTAGTCGGCCCTCGGCAACAGCCACTCGGGTCCTCAATACATCCTGAACATATCCATGAGCTAACGAAGACTGCCTATGGGCAGGGTCAAGAGGTGTTGAATCCGGAGCCGCTGAGGGTGCCTCCTCGGTCTGCCTAGGCTCGGAAGTATGGGTCTCTGAGCTGTCATCATCAGGAATCCAAGATAGTGGTGGAGGGGTAGGGGCTCTGACCACCGGAAGTGTGGGTAATGGGATACCAGCATACACTACCATAGGTCCAACACGCTCCTCAGCTACTGGGACCTCATCCGGGTCCTCCTCATCTGGAATAGCAATAACCTCTGTCTCTGACTCCTCTGAGGGGTCCTCCTCATCTGAAATAGCAATGACCTCCGTCTCTGACTCCTCTGAGGGGTCCTCCTCATCCTCCTCCATCTCAGGCTCCTCCTGATCCTCAACATCTAGAAGTGCCTCATCATGCTCGCGCTCGAACATCTCAGGGTCCTCTATCTCAGGCGCCTACACATTAAACGAGCTAAGTTACTATCATGATACTTATAAGGGTTCCCGTAAGGGTTTTAACTGTCAGCACTACTTTAAGTAGTCCGACCATGAACTTGGCAAGAGTTCTTATTATCTTTGTGAGTTTGTTATTATATCGACGCATCATCTCTGAGGTTTATAACGCTTAGCTCTGATACCATTTCTGTAACACCCCCAGATCCGGGGTCGGGGATCCGGGTCGTCACGGTCTTTCTTTCCACAATATCACTTCACTTAATTAATAATAATAACCTTATGCTGTGACCCCATACTAACACACACCACAACCCGTTATAGTCTCAGAGATGAAATTGAAATAAGTACAAGTCTTAGAATCCACCATTTAAAAGTTATTACAACCCAAAATGATTACTTGATAAATTTACAGTTAATTGCCATTATCTGCCACAAGTTATAATTATACATAATTTGATTCTCAAAAGTAGATGGTCTGAACTACAATAGATCTACCTCTGCAGCTATAGCAGCTACAACATCATCGGGAAGACGCGGGACGCTTCCCACGCGCTTGCGCTGGGTCTGCTGGAGTCTGGCCATCTTTCCTAACTGTTGTTGTGTGATGAAGAAATAAAGCAAGAGTGAGCCTTACAGCTCGCAAGATAATACATAGTGATAACAATAATATAAGTATCTAAATGGATACTTAATAGAATCTCTATCATGTGTAAGATAATTACTTACTAGATATAAGTAAAAACAAGGAATGAAGTTACCAATACTCCACCACACTTATATCATTTATAAAGCTACTTGAACTACCACCGTTCAAAGTATTATATGTTTTTTTAAAAAAAAACATCCCATAGATGAGACCACAAGTTAAGACTTGAATAGATTCAATCTTTGAAATATTATTGAATGAAATAAAGTTACGAGATACTTTATTTAGTCCCGATATATATATATATATCCACATATATATCTCTTAAACATTTCCTGGAACCTCTGTTATGAAAAGTATGAACAGAGTTTGAAACATCCAATGAATTTTGGAAAGGAAAAGAATTTTTGGCATAAACCAGATATCTTGCTGATCAGGCAAAGATACCAATAAGAAACCTTTTCTACTGTAGATGGATGAATTCCTCACCGGTCATCACCCTGGCCGCATTAGGACCTCGCGCTAGACTGTTACCCGGCCACTCACGCGTTGATGGACTGCCACCCAGCCACTTACACATTCATAGACCGTACCCCGGCCTGTCGCTTATGCCGACTCAATCAGATGGACTTACTTCCCGAACATTGGGCATGTAATTAAATTGTTTTCTCAAAACAGCAACCATGTTGCTAATATAAAATACACCACAGAGCCGGATCCCCAAGATTTTGAGCGAATATTCAAGTCTCCTTCGAAAGGAAGATCTTAAATCGGAAAACGAGTTTTGGGATCCGCTCTAACTTTTAAAATCATTTTGAAGACTCGAAAACATTTTTAAGAATGTTTGGAGTACTGCTGATTTATTAAAATAAATCAGTCCCAATATATTAGAAATATCTGAATATTATTATTTAAATAATATTCTCATAAAGATAATCCTTATTAAAATATTCGAAGTAGAAGTTTTAACACTCATACTTGAAATTGATAATAAATAACCAAAGATATACTTATACGAAAGTACTATCTTTATTTGAATAATCGAAAATAAGTTTGATTATTAACACCTTATTCTTTAATAAAATAAAGAATATATTTCAGTAATAAGCGGAGTCATAATACCTCGAATGCAAATTATAAATAATATTCATTAAATAAAATAAAGGAGTCATACATCCTCAAATGAATATTCAAATAATATTCAATTAATAAAATAAAAGGAGTCATAAGCCCTCGAATGAATATTCAAGATAATATTCATTAATAAAATAAAGTTATCGAATAAACCTTATTCGATTAATAGTTTTGAAAACTATAACCATATATATATATATAAATATATATATATATATATATAAAATCTACTCGGGATCCTCGACTCCCGGTTTTAGAAAATGTTTTCACCTTTGGGTCCCTATACTAAGGGTATATGCAAATTACTGCTATTCTCTAGCATAGGTATTATCAACTGAACCAACAGATATATATGGCAAGAATACGAAACAGGCATGCATATATATACCATATCAGCATGCTTCAATATATCGCAACATTTGCTAATTAACCAACATGCATCTATCGCAAGATAATGCATATACATATATTCATCACAACAACAGTATAACGGGTAGAAAACTTGCCTGAGCGACTTGGGGTGATAAAAGGCTCGGGACGAGTCTGGTAACCTATAAACAACAAGTAAGTTGGAATTAAACCAAAATCACTTGTAAAACTATACTTTAACTAACTTAGACTCTAACGCTTGTTTTGCGCTCACTGATTCGCTTAAGTCACTCGGGTACCCTCGGCTCCACCATTTTTAATAATTTAACCTTTATGAGTTTTAAAGCGATTCCTTCGCGAGTGTCTTACCAACTGCCTAACACACTTACCATAAATGTTTCATACATTAATTAACCCTTTTTGGTCTTTAACCTATGTTTCAAAGTAAGGCAAGGGGAAAAGTTTCGTTCGCGAAACGCCGTTACTTGAAACGGTCGTTTCTCCTAAACCGTGCATCGGAATCGAACGAACTACATATCAAAACGAAGCTCGTAACATGAGCTATCTAAACATGGCAGTGGTCATAATCTAGCAGGGGGTTCTCGGGTCCTAATGCTATGCACAAAAACAGTCCAAAGAAAATCGGACGTTACGACGGCTATGTTTACGCGATTTCCAATATTTTAAACCATTCAAAACCATCCCAAATCAACCTCAAATCCAACATACAACCAACATCCATCCTTATCACATCATAACAACCCCAACCAATTCAATTTAATCATTCATACTTATGCCTAAGCTTAACTTTAATCATACTTAAGTTCTTTTAATCAAAACCACAACATTTACCATTCCATTTCACTACCATTCCAAATCCCAAACTCTAAATCACAACAACAAGCTACAATATCATCCTACTAATCAAAATAATCTTATAATACATAGGAATCTAGGGTTTGGAGATGGTATACCTTCCTTGAAGTGGTGGGAGGAGCTAGGAAGCCTTAAGAAGCTTTGAGAAGTCTTAAGAATGCTTGGATCTTCAAGAAAAACAAGAAAAACTTCAAGTTAAAAACTTGAAAACACTATTCATAGTCTTCTTCTTTGATTAAATGAAGAAGATTGAGAAGGAATTAATGGCTTAAACTCATGATATAGCCCTAACTAAGCATGAAGATGATTAGGGAATTTACTCACCAATTTAGGAAGCTTGGATCTTGAATTTTTGAAATTTCTTGCCTAATGAATAGTGAAAAGCCGAGAGCAAAGATGAACAAGGCCTTGGTTCTTTTTGATTTTTGATGAAGAATGAATTTACTTGGCTTGGTTGCTTTGCTTTTGTGTTTGATTTAGTCAATTACCTTCTTGCCCTTGAATTTGTGTGGTTACAAAGCCACCACACCTCCTTCCTTCCCATGTCATGCTTGTGTCATCCTCATGATGTCATCCTCCCTTCCTTGTCCTCTTTCTATTGGTTGGATGACATCATTCCCACTAATCCCTTTGATTAACTTCCTAATCGTTTGCCTAATGACCACTGATCTGTTATACGGTTCGCTTAACTTTCGTTCTCGTTTATCGTTTGAAGGATCATACCCGGGATCTTATTACTTAGGTTCCCTTAACCTTTCTCAATACATTATATTCCTTTTTATGATCCTCTATTATAATACTTTAATTTAAATCCTTTTTATCCTATTACCTTATACTCAATTCTCTCCGTATCTAGTGGATTTCCGGGAAAAACCAAAGTGTTCGGAATTGGATTCTGACGATCTTTACATACACTTATATACTTCATAGAGTACTAATAATATCTCAGAATATCCATAACAGAACCCATACATAGTGTGGCGTGAAAAGTTTTCTCATTTAGCTAAAACACTATTCACAAGGGTTACAAAAAAGTTGAAAATTTTGGGGTTATTACAGTGAACATGATGATCAACAGTGAAGTCATTCTTATAGCATTTAAATGGACATGGTTGATCAGACTCTGACTTGTTATTTCTTTTCCAACCAAGTAACATACGAGAACTCCTTCAGATAACAGCATACATTCCTTCTCTAAGGGGGAGATAAAAGCTTATATAATAGTTTGGAGGATTCCTCAACTAAGGGGGAGAAATAGCAGGGAAGAGGAAAAAGGTAAAGCATATGTACACTACACTACACCACACCAATGTTGTTTGTAACTACGAATCCTATTGTACGGGAGAGGTGGTAAACACAAGGTGATTTCCTGGTAATTAGAAGAAGTGGTTAGGTTCATCACTATTCTTCATAAGGGGAGAACCTGTTTTCCAAAAGGGGAATACCATTAGTTCTTATCTGCGGATCCTATTGTACGTGAGAGGTGGTAGACGAAGGTGATCTCCTTTAAGCAGTTGATTCTCATAGGGGGAGAAGCAAGAGAGATATGTTCTTCTCAACAGGAAATGTGGTTGTACAAAAGAAGCTGTTGATGATTACTTCAAGACTGAGAAGTATTATTTGGCAGAGATTTGAAGAACCAAGGAAATGAAGATGAAACTACTTGAAGATCAGTTCAATTCTAGAGGAACAAGCATCTTTCATTTCAGTTACTTAAGAAATCTGGAAATGCAGTATTTGATCCAGAAAACCAGTAGCATTATTTACAAGTCCTGGTACATTACTTTTTCTAGTTGTTAGTTGAGTTATCCTCTCTATTTAATTTGTTTGTTAAGTTTAACAATCAAATAGGGGGAGTTTGTTGGTGAGACTGCGTAGCTGTATGAACAGTTACGTGATAACTTAACACAATAACAATACTAGAATATGACAGGTTAATAATACTACGTCTACACAAGAAATCAGGAAGAATGAAGACAAGGAAAATATGAAAAATCAGAAGATTAGAAGAAAGCCTGAAGTCTGTGTACATGTCACTGAAAGAAGTTTATTAATATGATCATGCCTCGGTGAAGAACAAAGGTTAAAGACTTTCAGGGTTTCAGAAAGGTTGAAGATTCAGTATACAAGTGCTACCGGAAGATTTCAGTGTATTGGCATTGATTGAAGATAGACAGTGTTCGAAGTATAGGAATCTGAAGAATTAAAGACAGGATATAGACAGAGGTTAATGAAGACGTTGTCTAAAGTACCAGAAAGGATTCCAGTGAAAGTATAGTTGTTTATTGACAGTCAGTGTCTGAAGTAATAAATTTGAGGCAAGCTTAACAATGTAATCAAGGCTATAATACAAAGACCTGAATCGGGGTTAGTCGTCTATAAACCAGACCAGTTGCACTAGGCGTTAACAGCTCGTGAAAGGAATCTGGGTATTATTTATAGAAGGATTGTTAAGTTGAGGAACGTACTTGGATTGAACGTTTATCTATTAATGTACGAGAAGAGGTGCGCGGGGTATACATCTCAACAGCTCAGGGGACTGGCGAAACTCAAAGTTTAATTGTTAAATTAAATAAATTATTTAATGGACTTTAATATAATTTATTTAATAAACTTAAAATGATTTATCTTATAAACTTTAAATAAGTTTATTTTATAAATCTAAATTAGTTTATTTATATAAGTTATATTTAAGTTTATTTTATAAATTAATTTAATTACAATTTAAACTTAAAAAGAAAAAGAAAATAGAAAAGAAAAACCAAAAGGAAAAAGAAAACAAAAAGAAAATAAAAACAAAAAGAAATAGAAAATAAAAGAAAAACCAAAACAAAGGACCAGGTTGTGGTCGTTGGTTTGTTTAGTAAATCAAGTACATGTATATGTAATGGTTAAACAAACTTGTCGCCACACAATCAGCTACTCCCTTCTGTACCATTGTCGCCACAGAGAAGTGGTGTAAATAAAGTTAAGTACAAAAGTATGTACTATGCTGTCTCCACACACACGTCATGTCGCCATAGAGCTTAAGGTACCTGCTGTCGCCACAGAAATCTCAGCCACATATTTATTGTATAAAGTCTACACTTGCAGCAGATCTAAAAAAAAGAACTGTTTATCTTCTTCTCCAACAAAAAGAGAGCTGATAAAACAAGAAGCGGAGATTTACAGAGGAGTTCAAGTTACTTGAATATCCGTTTAACTTCTCATCGGAGTAACGTTATAATGCCCGATTTAACTCTTGTATATTCTTAGGGGCATTATAATCATTACCCGGTAATTAAATTCTAGTACAAACAAAAGCTAAATTATTGTATAGGATTTAATTTGTAAATCTTTGTAGTAGCTAGGAACTTTGTTGTTCTTAGATTGTAGCCGGTTAATTTATTTACCGGAGTGTAGCAACACCCTCGAGGATTTATATACGAATATATATTTCCCCGAATATCTTGTGTTCCTCATTTTTATCGTTCCAAACACAATTTCTCTCAAGAACACGAAACACTAACCGAGCACTAAATATTTTATCCGCTAAAGATTCGAAAGAATTTTTAATTTAGTGATTATCGTATTCAACCCCCCCCTTCTACGATAATTCGGGACCTAACAACCCTTATCACAAAGTTGGCTGATACTCAACAAGTTATGCTTGAGACCATCCATTAGGGCAACCTCTTTAATGATGATATTGTCTTTTGAAATTAAGCCATATCCCACAGTATAACCCTTATTGTCATCTCCAAAAGTAATACTTGGGTCAACTCTCTACTTGAACTCTGTGAGCAGGGTAGAATCTCCAGTTATGTGCCTTGAACAACCACTATCCAGGTACCAAAGATTCTTTCTGTTTCCCTGCACACATCAAAACCAAATCAAGTTGATTTTGGTACCCAAGTTTCCTTGGGTCCTGCCTTGTTAGCTTTCTTCTTTGGTTTCTTAGGTTTGATCTCATTTGACTTAGGAATTTCTGATTCATCCCTAGCCATTTGAGTTGGACCTTTGAAACCAGTCATTTGAACAGAATTATCATGCATATTTTGATTAACAAGAAAAGGCATGCTGTTTGCAAACATATTATTCCAGTAAGGCATGCTAAATGGCATTTGTGGCATACTAAATGCAGCTTAATAAGGATTAGGTGAAAATGGCATATTAGCAAATTGCGCATTCATATTCTGAGCAGACATAGCATTCATAGGCATAGAAGGCATGACATTCATGTTGGGAAAAGAAGAGGGTACAGATATAGGAGTACGCATGGCAAGTTTATAATTAACAGACAAATGATTAACACTACCACACTTAACACGGATTTTTCTTGGAGCATACTTATCAGGTGTATAGTTGTTATGTTTGTTAATCCCTACTTTCCCATTTCTATTATTTTTCTTTTTAGTTTCTATTTTAACCTCAATCTTTTCTAATCTGTCATTCAATTGCTTGATGGACAGATGACCAACATTAACTTTCTTCTCCTTCTTTACTTGACTTGATTCTCCTGAAATAAAGTTTTTGGAAACTGATCCATATTTTTCATTTAACTTGGCAAGCTTAGCTTTGCTCACTGGTTTGCTCACAGGTGACGGATGTGGCTCTTTGTCACTCGCCGAATAATCCTCTTGATTATCCGACGGATAATTCTCATCATCCGTCGAGTCCACATCTGTTAGCAATCCTTCAACCAAATTGGATTCCGGCTTCTCCTTAATCCTTTTCCAGGCTGTATCACAAAATGACTCAATACCTTGAACTTTAGTGATTTGAGCATGAACATCTCTGGATGATTTCCATGCTTTAATCACTTCATGTTCTCATTCAAGCCGCTTCTTTAAAATCTCTTCTTTCTTCAATGACTCAGTTAATTCATCCTTAGCAATCTTACACTCAATTCTCAATTTTTCAAATTCAATAAACTGAGACTCTAGCACATTATTCCTCTCACTTAAAAATAAATTGTTTTCTTTAATTTTAGCATTTTCCTTAGTGAGGGACTTAAGTGTAACACGCAAGTGATATAATTCTGTAGACATGTCATTGATTGCATCATTACACTCAGCTTTAGATAAATGAGCTAGGTTAGTGGTGATTACCTGATTACTTGAAGAACTTGTTTCTGTTTCATCAGACTTGGCCATCAGGGCTAGATTGACATAGCTTACATCCTCATCTTCATCAAATCCATCAGCTGCCCAGTCGTTTTCTTGTATAATGAAAGCCCTTTCCGTTTGCTTGAGCAACTCAAAATATTTCTGTTTGTAATCAACAGGCTCAAACTTCTTTTTGCTGGAATCTGACTTTCTACACTCACTGGAAAAATGCCTTGCCAAGCCACATTTGAAACATGTGGATTTGGATTTAACCACCATGTTTCTACTTGGCTTGGCTGCTCCAAAGTTCTTTTTGTACTAGAGCTTGGCAAATCTTCTGGAAAGGAATGCTAAATGCTCATCAATATCATCCATGTTATCTTGGCTCAAATGATCTTCATTTTTAGCTACCAGCCCTTGGCCCTTGTTCTCATAGACCTTTGAAGTAGACTCAACAGCTTCTACCTTCATCTCTTTCTCTTTCTCTAACTCAGCAACCAGTGCTATGGACCCTCATTTCATCCTTCCTTTCTCCATCCTCTCATCTTGGTCTATTTCAAGCTCATAAGTCTTCAGGATGCCATACAGTCTCTCCAAGGTAAACTCTTTGTAATCCTGAGAATTTCTCAATGAGGCTGTCATGGTTTCCACTCCTTTGGAAGAGATCTAAGGAACTTGAGGTTAAAGTCTTTTATTTGATAGACTCTTCCATGCAACTTCAGAGCATTTAGTAGTTTTTGAAACCTACTAAAGATATCAGTGAGAGACTCACTATCTTCACAATGGAAGTGCTCATATTACTGAATTAGTAGCTGCATCTTATTCTCCCTTACTTGCTCAGTACCATCACAAATAATCTGGATAGTGTCCCAAACCTCCTTGGCTGTTTTGCAGTTAATCATGTTATCAAACATATCACCATCAACTCCATTGAACAATATATTCATGGCCTTCTTGTCTTTCCTGACTTGCTCAATATCAGGATCTAACCATTCATGCCTAGGCTTGGGAACAGATGGTTCATTGCCTGTTGCAGCTCTCATTGGTACATGAGGACCTCTCTTTATGCAATCTATATAGGCCTCATCTTGAGAAAGAAGATGTAGATGCATTTTCACCTTCCAGTGGTGATAATTGTCTTTATCTAGAAAAGGAATTTTAACTCCAACATCCTTCTTGTTCATCTTGTTGTTTGTTGTGATCTTTACACTCTTTGTACTTCAAGAGCTTGCTCTGATACCAATTGTTATTCCCTAACAATACAACAAGAATTACAGAAGGGGGGTTGAACGTAATTATGGCTTCTTTTTAAGATTTATAAAAATGTTCTAACTCAATATATATATATATATATATGTGTTTTGATTTGCACAGTGCGAAATGAAAGAATTAAGTAAATCAAACACAGAGTAATAAAAACACAAGTCTTTAAAACTTTCTGGTGGATTTGAATGTATCCACCATATATATATATATATATATATATCGATTTGAGAACTCTATGAAGCTCAGATTGGCTCACAGCTGCTTTACAAGTTGAACAAACAAACTATAGAGAAATTCTTGACAAGTACAGTTTTTTCTATTTCTCTTCTAAATGTGTTTGCTTAGTTGTTTGTTCTACTAGCTACACTTGGTTTATATATCACCAAGTTTACATGGTAATAAGATAGGATAATAAAACAAAACTATCAAGTCTAACTCTATGCTGCTTCATTACTCTATTCCAGCATCTCTGAAAATCTTCATGACTTGTTTAGAAATGGTAATGCTTCTTTGTTTTCGATTTCCTACTAAACAGGCTGCCACATTCCTTTTCCAAACACCCAACGCATGTGACTATGTTGTCACTGTTAACAGATATTTGAATTGATCATCCGTTGGGTACATTCTTGTTATCCGTCGGGTAGCTTTGTTGATCATCCGTCGGCAGCTTTGTTGATCATCCATCAGGTAGCTATTTGACACTTGACTTCATTTCACTTATGCAGAATTACAAGACATCTTTTATTTACAATTAATCAACCTATTCTTCATATCTACTAGTAGTCAACATGACTCATATGCTACTACAGAATCTACACAAAATTATTTGCAGAAATATGCTACAATACTTATTATTACATAAGCTACTCACTCGATTGATATCAAATCATCATCCTTCGGGACTATATTGAATCATTCGCGGGACTATATTTGATCATCCGTGGAGTGCTACAAAATTCACTAAGTTAAATCTACTAATGTGTTTTATATGATTTATCATCAAGTTCATAATATATTTCTAACAACTCGGTGATAAGAGCTTTCACTTGCAGGAAGTCAGGGTTTGATAACATCTCTAGTGTTGTCCAAAAACTGGTGTGCTCCATGGCTCACAACAAACAGATCAATGTAGGTCACTACATATTGGAGGGGCTGAGCACCAGGCTGATCATGCCATTGGAGTCAAGAGGTAAAGAAATCTTCCTTCCTAGATTTATCATGTCTGCTTTAAATCATAAAGTTAATGACATACATATGCTAGAAGGTGTAAATAGGTCACTAATTGGAAATTGTAAACAAGTGTCCAAAATTCTATTTGGATAACTTATTACTAAAAATAAGGAACAAGTGGGTCTTAGATTAACACCTTTCATAATTGAAAGATTTAGGATCTATCCTTATCCTATGCCAGCATGAGAACAAGTGCTAGTCAACCCACTACAACAATGGTTTCTGAGCTTGTGGAATTACAAATACAGGCACACCCACAGGAACCTACACAAGTTGAGCCTGTTCCTTCAAAACATGTAGAAGCTAGGAAACCAACCACCTCATCTTCTCAAAAGGATGAGATGAGTAAAAAGAAGAGAAAGGGGATAACCCTAACCGTGGTAACTGAGAGTGGTAAGGAGATAGCTGAAAAAGAGTCACCTCTGGTCAAAAGATCCAAAAAAGTAAGCAAACTGAGCTGACCACTCTAGCCTCCTTTGTATCCTCCCAACAAGATGCAGTTTTAAAAGCAACCAGTAGTAAGTCTGCACAGCCTGCACAAAAAGCAATTTAAGTGTATGGTAGGAGAAATAAGGAAAGCACACACTATGAGGACACATCTCTTGAAGCTCCCTCATTACTTCAGGGGGAGCTTCCAACACTCACAACTGAGCAACAAATTCTTATAACTAAAATTTCTTTTATTCCAACTCCACTTGAATCCACTTCTCAAGTACAACAAAAAATCAAGTGACTTAGCTCAAGAATCTTTGCTCACCACCCAGACACTACATTTAGATGGTGAGAGGCTACATGCTGGGGTAGACCTTGATGATACCATCAAAACCATGAGGGTTTCATCAATTTTTACTGAAGACTCCATGGATGTTTCTAATGCACCTTCATGTGCAAAACAGTCTTCACAGACTGAAAGGTTTGAGGGTAGTACTCCTGAGGGGGACCTATCTAAATCCTCTCCAATTCAATTGGAGGTTACTCATATAGGGACAACTCCCCTCACAACCCTAGCAGAAATTGCCTTGGCAGTTGAAGCTAGGAGTATAATTTCCCATGATCCAGTCATAGGGGAGGAAATTATAGCACATTCAAGTGCCAGTGTGTTGCAAGACACACAAGGGTTTGAGGCTGGTGTACATGACAGTAACCCAGTCAAATCCCCTCCAATTCAATTGGAGGTTCCCACTACAAGTGAAGAACAACACACTATCAAAACCACAGAGCAATCTGTGAGTCAAACTGTGACTTCAGTCACAGGTGTTTCTGAGCCATCAATTTCACAACCTCACATTCTCACCAACTGGCTACAAGAATCTGTCTGTCAACCAACTTCTGTAGATGATCTACTAGTGGAGCAGATTTCTGGACTAGCCAACATCTCACAGCATCTTTTGACTTCAAATATGAGCAACCAGGACTATCAAGCTATCATGCTTGCTTACAATGAAGAGGTTGAGGAGCAAAAGGAAAAAAAATTCAATGATGTTGAGCAATATGGGAATGTGGATGCATGGCTGTCTGATGATTTTGCCTTAGAAATGGATCAAGTTTTGGCCAAGTTCAGAGAAGAATACATAACTATTCTGGGTAGCAATGCAAAAGACTTGAGTCCACAAGTTGTCTATGATGTCATTACAGATGTATACAAGGCTCAGCTCAAAGCATTTCATCTGTTTGGTAAGGCTCTTGAAATCAAGCTTACTGGTCATGAAGACAGAATCAGAAAATTGGTGAATGAGAAGATATACAAGATTATACCATCCCAAGAACAGATCTCTACTAAATTCAAACATTTTACTGAGCAAATGGCTAGGATGGATCTTGCCTCTATTGAGAAAGAAGTGAAAAATCTCAAACTATCCTTCATCAACATTCATACAGTTGTTCAACAACAAATCACCCATTCAAATGACACTAAGGTCAAGCTGGAACAACTTCACAAGAGCAGATATGAGCCTTCAACCTTGCTAATGGAAGGCATCAAACAGGCTGTAGAAGAATACTTTGGCACATCTAGCAGCTCTTATCAGCCTGGATCCACTTCAACAAATCTGCAAATTCAGTCTTTACAGACTCAAGTCTCAGCACTGCTAGACTCCAACTACTCTCTCACTGCACAAGCTCAAGCTTTGACTTCTCTTGTCAAAAGCCAACAAACAAATATCGAGGTCCTGGTGGACTCTCACAAGCATCTTAAAATGCAGAACTCTGTTTCTTTGGGAGCCATCATGGACAAGCTCAACATACCTCTTCCATCTCTTCCAGAACAGATAAGACCTGAAATTCCTACTCCCCTTCTCATGCCTGCCAACAAGACTAAAGGGGAGATAGAGGTTAGGCTATCATAATCCAAATCCTCTACTCAACATGTCCAAGGTGCTACAAAGAACTTAAGTCAAGAAGCATATATTAATATGGAGAGGCTTATTAGGGCTGTTGAAGGACCAAGTTTGAGCAGGGAATTTGATGAACTGATCAAAGCTTTAAGGGCTTCTCTCAATAATAATATCTTCACCTATAAAAAGGCCTTGGACAAGACAATAAATTCTTTAAGGGTGATTATGGTGACCAAAGAAAATATTCAGGAGAGGAGGATAGTGGTAAATATAAATGATTCTGGGGTTGATAGGTGTATGCAGGTGTCCCTCAATTATCTTATCTCAAGGAGGGCATCTGAGTTAGACATTCTAATGAGCAAAGTTAGAGTGGTGATTAATGAAGACACTCTCTTCCTACATGAACTGAAGAATGCACAAGTGGCTGCATTTTCAAAAGCTTATCTAGAGCCTAGCAAGGGACTTGCATACATCTGTCCAACCACCAAGCACTTCAAACACTTCCAAATCCCTAAATACTGTGTCATGGCCAACAAGAAGCTCATCATGATTCTGGGAACTGAACTGAAAGCAAAGAAGTACAAGACTTTTGAAGATGAGGAGATGATCAAGCTGTTGAAAAGATATCTCAGAAATCCTGAATCCACCTTGCCCAAAACTCAAATAAAAAAGGATGATTTGGATGATGATGAGCAGAAGAAAGATGATCAAAATCCTTCTGGCTCAAATCCAAGTCAGTTCACTAAGCCATCTGGCATCAAGGGTGGTGACAAGAAGCAGGAGGAGAAGAAGAATGATGAGAAGAAAAAGGGAAGTGGGAGAAGAACTAAAAAGGCTCATGATAGCTCAGAAACACACCAAACCCTAAAAATCCAAACACAACTAGCTCAAACCTCAGCTCAACCTACAACATCAACTATCTCAAATATCAAACCTTCCCAAACATCTAAGACAAAATTTCTTTATAAACAAACAACCAACTCTTTCCTAAAAATTCCAATCACCTCAAGCCAAACTAATCTCAAGAAAATGACAACCCTACCTTTAGCCAAACCCTCACTTAAAATCAAGCATAAATATGTTGGGAGAAAGCCTAAGAAAGTCAAGCCTACAAAGAAAGGAGAAGTCACTGAAAGGGCCATCTGGAATTGCTTTAAGGAGTCTGACTTTCTACCTCTAAATTGGTGCACCTTAGATGAAGACCATTTCCAACATCTAGTTGAGGAAATAGTTAGAGTCTGGGTTGTATCCCTGAGAGAAGTTAGAATTTATTTTGAAGATGGGTCCTTCACTTTTCTTGGCAATGACCTAATGGATTCTCCGTCTCTAACAGAAATTAAGAGAGTGATAAGTTTGTTAAAGGACAAGGATACTGCTTCAAGGGCATGAAGATCAGTTCTAGCTGAATGGTTGATTGAAAGGGAGGAAACAAAGAAGAGAGATGAGGCTGAAGCTCAAGAGAGAAAGAGGAAGTATGATGAAGAAATAGAAATGTACATAAAAAGATCTGAAGAGTTGGAAGCAAAAGGAATGAGCAGAATCTCCAAAGATGGAAAATTTCTCAACATTAAAGCTGGTCAATTTTCAAGATTCAGGATTGATTTATTGGACAAAGGTTACTCAAAAGAAGCAAGACAAGACCTCATAGAAGCTCTAAGTGGGACACCTATTATAGAAGAACTTGAAATTCTTGATTACTTAAAGGACCTACAAAGAGAACAATCTGATATAAAAAATGTCTTTACCTGACACTTGTAACCATTAAACTCTGTAAATTTAATAATGTATAAAGAGTTGTAATTTGATCAAGCTTTGTGTATCAAATTAAATTTTCATCATTTCAAATTTGGGGTTAGTCTTGTTAACAGGCATAAATTTGTGTTAAGCAATCATCTCAAAAATTGGGGGAGATTGTTGTGCAAGACATGCCTGTACTTTAACAAGACTAGGATAATTTGTCAACCCTAAGTAAGTTGTATTGTTATCTAAATTTGTATTTTGTACTTGTAACACTTAAGTCTGTAAAAGTGTCAAAGGAGTAGAATGGAGTTTTTTTCTATAAACAGTGTCAAGTCTAAGAATTCTATCTGGAAGAAGATCAAGAAGATCATGCCTCAGAAGAATTATGAAGAAGCTTGGAGTTGAATAAATTTGTTTTAGAAAAAATATTCTAAGTCAAGATCTCTACAAGTCACAAATTTAGTGTTATAGAGAAGTCATTCGAGAACTCCCGAATGGCTTATAGAGAACTCCAAAAGCTTATAGAGAACTCAGAAATATCGACAAGTCAAATTGAAGACATGAAGATTAGAGTTATCGACAAGTCATTTCTTCACTAGAGAACTCAGAGTTATCGACAAGTCAACATTCACTAGAGAACGTTGAGTTATTGATAAGTCAAATTCCACTAGAGAACTCAGAGTTATCGATAAGTCAAATTCCACTAGAGAACTCAGAGATATCGATAAGTCAAATTTCACTAGAGAACTCTGAGATATCGACAAGTCAAATTTGACTCGAGAACTCTGAGATATCGACAAGTCAAGAAGCCACTAGAGAACTCAGAGTTATCGATAAGTCAAAGTGAAGATATGAAGACTAGAGATCTTGACAAGCCAAAATTCTCTTATAGAGAACTAGTGACCTCTACAAGTCAAATTAAATATAGAGTACTAGAGATCTCGATAAGCCAATATACTTATCGAGCAAGTTCTCTATAGACTAAATTGGAGATCTCGAGGTAAAATCTCAAAGTACAAAATTGCATATCAGTTCAATATCCAAGATTAACAATCAACAAACAATCCAAACAGCTGGATTGTCAAGTCTACAAAAAGCAGCTTGAAGAATGTGCAAGATCAATGGTGAAGATTAACTGACAAAGGAAGATAAAGTAAACACAGGATGCTAAAGATATGTCAAGCCAGAAATGGAAGATTTACTTTTCTATAAATAGAAATGACAAGTGACAGTTTAGTAAAATTAATAGCATGTCTTATTGTACACTGTGTAAACCAACAGTTAACTGAGTTATAAAGTTAACACTAGTATTTTAGTGAGTTGTAATAATTTAGATATGATTTTCTTATAACACTCTTAAAAGAGAAGTTAAGCTCTTTAACATCAAAGAGCCTGGAAATTTTGTAGCAAAACATTCTTAATTTTTAATATAAAATTAAATGAGTTTTGAAAAGATATGTGTTCCTTATTCTTGCATGTTTTAATTTCTGTAGTAACACATTTCATTACAAGATTCAATTTACTTTGTTCAACCAAGCCAAAAAAGGATTCAAGAAAAGCTAAGAAATAGTAAAACACATTCACCCCCTCTCTGTGTTAATCATTTCCTAACAATTGCTCCCTATATCTATCAAAATTACTTGGTGTAAGTATAATTAAAAAAATTAGAAACATGATTTTTTTTTGGAGTTTAACGAGCCGAGTTCGAGCCAAACAATTTCGAGCCGAGTTCGAGCCGGACATACTTAAACTCAACTCGAGCTCGTTTTACCTAACAAACACATTTTTATATTCAAGATCGAGCTCGAGTTCCCAAACGAGCCGAGACGAGCCGAACAATCCCTTAACGAGCCAAGTTCGAGCTTGTTCGCGAACAGCTCGGTTCGTGAACACCCTACGAATAACTACTTACTTTCATTTAACAATCACACAAGTATGAGACTAATACATAACTGCAACTTATAAGAAACAGAGAATGAAAAATATAGTAACTTCAGTCTTTTTTTTTCTTCTAAAATGTCAAAACCACATTTCTACAGATCAAATTGATCTCTTTTCACCTTTACTGATTCTAAAGAAAAGAAGAAATATATGAAATGAAAGATTACTAAAATAAATACTTTCCTGCTATGTACATCAAAATGCAAGGGAACTAGTCGGTCATTTAAATATACACATTGTATTTTATCATCAGGAACATAGCCTTGGTAAGGATCTGGCATTACTTTGGCCTGATAGCTTTGATTTCAACATCTTAGCCATCTGATTTTGCATTTTCTTGCATACTTTTTCCAGTTCCAGAACCCTGCATTGCATACCATGTAGATTTGCTTTCAGCTTCTCATTCTCGTCTGAGATATCAAGCCTCCCAGCATAAAGCACAATTTGTTCACATGACTCTTTTCTCTTACCCTTAATTTCAGTTTCCACTGAACTATATGGAGAGTTAATGGAGGGCTTTGGTTGATTTGTGTCTTCAAGCAAGCTTTTAAGCTTGTTCTGCTGAGAGGCAAGCGCTAGGAAGGAAGAACTCGAGGGAAAGTTGGAGTTATGAGCAAGGTGCTTGCAACATTCTGATGATAGCTTCTCATGATTCAACGCATAACAGATTCTCTTCTTCTCCTCCTTAGATAATTCTGCATGGGACTGAAAAAAATATTGCAATCACTAACTATATACATGTACTTGGAACTGACACAAAAATAGGCTTCTATTTCAACCTAATACACGTATACAACTTTTGTCCGACAATCTATCGTACATGTCATTATTAAGTTAAATTTAAAAAATAGGATTACAGGCATGCCACTGGAAAATCCTTGATGAATGAAAGGCGTTGTAACTATTACCTCTAGATACATATCCATAGCATGGTAGATACCATCAGAAGATTCCCTTGCTAAATCAGGTATAGCGCTGATGAGGCTGCAAAATTTTGATGGTTTAAGTGAAGGATCAGGGGATACCTCTGCAATATACAAATCCATTAGATTGGCTACTTTTTGCACTCGAATCAGGGGAACACGACAAAATCCCGATCCTAGAAACGATCTTGTGAACCTCAACACTAGATTAACATCGTAACTTTGATCTATCCCTACAGGAGATGGAACAAGCAGATTGTCTAGTGTTGCTTGATCCAATTGTAAACCAATCATATTTTCCAGGACATTCCTGCAGCATTTCTTAATGTTTAGTTTAAGAGAAACTCGAAGAATCCCAAATAAACTCTTACACGAAACATAACTTTGATCCAGAGAATAGAGCATCTCAACAATTGTCTCTATGATTTTGCACTTCTCATCTACAGTGGCAGTAACAAATCTAGATTTTTGATAATAGAAGAGAAACCTCACAATGACGCCATGATCAAATTTTCTTAAAACCATTGATTTGGTTATCATTTCGACCAAATAAGGATTTAATGACATAAGATCCTCTAACCACCATGTTGCTCGATAGATGTTTTTCAAGCTTTCAGTGCTTCTAGTGTCAGTGGATAATCGCAGTCCAGGGCTATCCGGGGAAGATGTAGATGGACAGGGGCTTGCTTCACCGGCTAATGCAAGCCTCCCAACTAGGGAGTCGACACATTTATGCAGAAGTCCTGAAGAATTTACAACAGGCAATTGTTCTTGACAATGCTTTAAGGCGACCAAAAGTTCAGACCAAGTCCAGAACTTGATCTCTACAAGTAATTTCTCCGTTTGCTCAAACAAACTTACTCCAAAACAAGATTCATTCATTTCCATGAAAATTGCACTACAATGTAGAAGATTTATATTTGAAGGATTTATTTCAATCTTTCCACTACTATAGCAGAACCTTGTTATAAGCTCAAAGCCCTCTCCTCCTCCCGGGAAATCATGAAATATCACCTTCAGGTTTCTTGTCCCACCTTTTGATTTACCAAGTAACCTTTTAATTCTTCCAGAATAATTTGATATTTTGTTCTGAAAATGTATGCCGGACAATAAATTAAACTACAAGCAAAATGAAGTACGAGCTAATATGTGGCAGGAAATTAAAGAGAGAAAAGAGTTGACAACTAAAAAATCTGTAGCAAGTGGAAACAAAAACTTAAAAATGGTAAGGATTTTGATAGTCTAGTACTCCAGTAGTAAGCTTCTTTCCCCTCTCCCTCAATGACCAAGATCATGCATTAGAATCCCCACTCTCTCTCTCGACGATGCTTAAAAAATTTAATGTTTAATAAATAGTAGCTTATAAAAAAATCTTAAAGACAATGCAAGTTGCAAAGATAAATTGGATGAAAAGAGGAACTTTATGTCAATTCCTAAAAATAAAGTTGAGGGGTCATAAAAACACAGTAATTCAGAAAGTGAATTGGGCAAAGATGTATGTTATGATCCCAGAAAAGAAGGGAATGCAACAGTGGTACACACTACTAGATAGTATATAGAACTTGAAAGAAGTGTTGAAAGGGGCAAATAGGGCATGCACATTTAAACTGCATGGCAATATCAATAAATGAGAAGAACCAACAGAGTAGCCGACCATAGATGAATTGATATAGACTGAAAGAAGCAAGTATTAATGCTATTATGCTAGGAATAAAAACTTCCAGAAATAATCCCCACATTGTAGTACAGGGAAATAAATGGTGCAAGAATGTGACAAATTATTAGTTAAAACTTGAGACGATATATTCGCTGTTAGTCTAACTTCTCAATTTCTGCACTTTGCGTTAGATTATTCGATTGGAATCTAACTCAAAAACTAGATATGAGATGGACTGATCAGGATGCAAAAAATGAAGTCAAAGAAAAGAACTGAAGACCTTCTCTATGTATACAATCACATTTAGTGTTAGTACAAATTGTTTTAGTTTTAGAAAAAAGCACATTGCAGATATAGAAATGAAAACAAAGCACTGCAGATATGATCACTAGTATACAGTGAAACACATGAACTGTGTAGTGGAAACTGGATAGCGGAGAGTTATTTCCATGTAGTGGAAAGAAAATATTGCAAAAAAGGCTCTTGAGATGAAGAACATTTCTTAATTAGTGGCATGCTCACAGTAACATAAAGCCCAGAAATTAGGTAAAGTAAGAAAGCAAAAAGACAGAATACAAAGAGGTGATCAAATTCTATAGCCTATTCTACACAATATTAATGTAAGATTTATATTTTTTGTTGAAGACAAAAAATAGAACAGAGTAAGCATAAAACAGAGAGTAAAACAAGAAATATTTACCTTATCAACCATGAAAACTTCTTCTCCATTAACATCAACTTCAAGAACACAAAAGACATCCATAGTCCAAATAAACAAAAACCAAAACCCACCTCAACTAGAGAGCTCTTTTTAGGATCTGCCCCTCAAAAGATGTATGCATAGATTAATATCCTAAAAAACAGAGAGATTATAAGAAACTAAATGGGAACATAAAACTACTGCAGAACATATTCTACAAGAGCAAGATGACAAACACAAGAGGACTGACCTTGGTTCTGCTGAAACATGCAGTGATTTAGAGTATGGGTTAAGCAAGAAAATAGTAGTGTGACTCTGTGTGTAAAATATACAAATATGTCAAATGGTAGTGTATATAATATGGTATAGAAAAAAGAAATGTGGAGAGGTGACATACACAAGTATCCAATCCAAGTGTAGAAAGACCAAGAAAAAACAGAGTTGTTGAGTGACCACTAATCTAACTGACATTCCAGATTATAATTTTGGACTAACAGAAACATACTATTTAATGGAGAAACTCTAACTTAGAACACAAGCCTTTTAGATGGATTTGTTATTTTATTAATCTTCCTCTCCTTTTATTTCAATATTTATTTATTGCAGCAGCTAACCTGCTAATGCAGTTACCCCCACCACCATAACAGCCCAGTCTAGGCCCAGTTGTTTAATTGAATAATGTTGCACATGTGGAAGATGCCATTGTTACTACTTTTATTTCTCTTTGTGTATATTAATTCATTATTCTTCAATATCGGAAGGTTGGTAGTAGCTTGAATTCTAACATTTAATATTTGCTTAATATGATTTATGTTTACGAGTACGTAGTCCGTGTTTTGCACCGAGGCTTTTTTATAATATTTTTTAATGGCTATTATTGTAAAAAGGAATTATTAAATTTATTGAATGACTGTGAAGTAAATTCATTGAATGACAACGAAGAAAACATATATTAGACAGTAAATGACATTAAAAATTGCAAAAATAACATATCTCTATTTTAATCCAAAAATAAATTGTTAAACTCATTAAATAATTAAATGACAGGAAGCCAAATAAATTTTAGATAATACGTGACATTAGAAATTTGAAAAACTGATGTTCAGTTATAATATTGGGGTTCATGTTCTCAAAGAAGAAGTGGGTTCATTATTTTAAACAATAAAATTCAAATACTACAATTTTAGTAAATTGTAGAAAATTTCTTCATTGTACTATTTTTCTTCTGTGTAATTCAATCGCCTAATAAGATTATGAAGATCAGTTAGTGAAGTGACACACGACACACCAATAAAAAGCTAGCCATGACAAAAAGTAGTAGTGTGAAGATACACACCAACCTTTTTCAAAGTTGACCTTGACTTTTATTAATTATTATTGCAAAGTATACTTGCAACAATAATTATCTCCTCATAAATATGAAAGATCATTTTGAGTTACTTTCATTTGATGTTGTGGTAAACCTCGTAAAAGTATGCATACCTCCTATTACACCTCCTACATGACTGCTAGTAATTATCTCACATTCGACGGTCAACTTGAATAATTTCTTTATAACCATCCTTTTATCATTGCACAAACCAAGAACCTGATTTATATTCCTCGTTAACATGATTACAACACCAACTTTTAACTTAAATTCGTGCTTAGGCATTTCATACATATTGTATTAAATACACAATTACCTCACATCAACGATGTCAAATATAAAGATATTTTTCATTCCATTTTGGGTTTGCCATAAAGTTGTTGTACTTGGACCATCAAAAAGGCCAATAACATCTAGTACAAAGAAAGATGAGATTTTAATTAAAATAATACGAAATGGATATTAGATACTTCATTTCGTTAATAAAATTACATTTAAGAATCTTCGATTCATCGACTCTTGTGTGTAAACATTTGTTATGCCCAAAATTTGGTATAAATATTATCGGGTCAAAAGCAGGTCAATTGGATATGATTGGGATATTAGTTCTAAAATCAAGGAAAGATAGGGCGAGTTCACTTTTCCCGGGAATCAAAGGCGCGCCCTCCATGAAAACTGGATCGAGGATGCCTTGATAACTTGAGGCGCGCCATCGGAATCTGCACAAACAGGAGACTAGGACTTCAAGAGCGCGCCCACTATGATGTGGATGATCAGGGCGCGCCTTCTGTTGATATTTATTGAAATGGTCCTGACACATAGAATCGTTAGGGTGCGCCCTAATCAAAGGAGATGGATTAAGAGAAGATTTCAACATCTTACTTGGACGAGTTCTTTGGATACTATGAGGAGGAAGAAGACTATTATTACTAACATATTTGCTGCAGGTACTTTATTGAAAATACTCCTTTCTGTGATGCAACCACATAAATGTGGTGTCCGTGGTCAGAGACCTCCAGGGATATGCCTGGACGGAAGGCCTCCTCCTGTAGTTAATAAGTGTCCTCATTGGGGATGTGGGGTAACTTCTGGTGTGTGCTTTGGGAGCTCTGTCTCTGTAGTCAACGGGTGTCCTCGTTGGAAGACTTTGGAGTATCCTGCACTTTGCACCCAAAGCTTGGGATTACTTGTCCTGCAATCTGGTAGGGGCTCCTTATCCGGGGGACAAGGATACGTCCAACATTAGGGGTGAACCACGGCTAGACCTGCGTCCACGGATTAGAGAAACAGCTGGTAGCGGAAGGTTATTATTGATCAGGGAGATGCCTTATCCGTGAAGTCTTGAAGTTGTGGATGAGTCTTGGGCCTTTGTGGTTGGGCCTCATCGGCAGACATTCCTAAAGCTTGTAGATGGTTTCGAGTAGGTTTCCTACTGGCCCTCGGGACAAGAGATCTAAGCTCATTAGGTTTTTTGTTCCCCAAGAACTACATTGGCTTGATTCCCTATAAATAGGGATATGTAGGCAATTTCTAAGGGGTTAGAAGTTGAGAGCGCAAAGGAGTCACCACTAACCCTAAGCAATCTCAGCCACCAATAATCACAACAACCAAATACTGTTCACGTTTTTCGACGAAGAATTACCATTACATATCTTGTTTCTAGCTACAGATCTTAAACTTTGTTGCTATCAAATTCTCCCTCAACAAATTGGTGCTAGAAGGAGGGGTTAATGAAGATCTGCATCTAAGAGGGAAGATGTCTCAATATCATGATGGAAGTTCTTATGATGGAGAAAGTTTTGAAGAAGGTTCTGATCATAGCTACGGCCGTCATGAACCCTATGTTCCGACTACGATTGATCGCCCTATTCTAGATGTTGGGGGTCAACCACCAGTTCTGATCAGTAACGTTGATCTGCTGGAACAGTTATACCGCATGGTTGATGCCCTGAACGGGTTTGATTCAAGGCTGAGTACGGTAGGGCAACGCGAGACCGGAAGAGGCCTTCGTCATAATCATACTGTTCATATACCTGGAAAAGCTCCCATGCTTGAAAGAGATTCTCTGGCCGGCCATGGCTGAATCGAAGGCGAACATGTGCCAGTTACCCCGCGGCATCTGAATTACTCCAATGACACAACTCTCATCGTTGAACTTGTTAGTGAAGATACTGATGGACGAGAGGTGTCACAGGCTGATAATCGGCTTGTAACTCACCCACATCAATTTGGACGAACTCTGGAGGAGCAAAGGCAAGCGAAATTCATACCGACCAATGGGCGGCAAGGCTTTGCCGCCTTGAAAGATCATTTGGGGATCCATTTGGGAGATGATGATCTAAGGATGCTACTTTTGGAATGGCAGAGAGACGCCGACCGAGGAGTGACGGCCCGCAGTTAAAACGTGTGCCCCTGAATCCCACTGAGAATCAGGAGCGGCACCACGACCATGAGAGAGCTTCCCTCTGTGGATCAATTGATAGGTATAGTCGGGATTATGAAAGTGATTATTGGAGAAGGCATCAGTGGAGAGGAAGAGGTGGAGGCTGTGTTAGTTACATGGACGGTAACCGCCGCACCAACTACCGTGATTATAGGGATGCTCGTATGTTTGATCAATTCGAAAGAGACAATCACATGGGAGGCGACGGCCGAAAGGATATCCAGACATATGATCGCGAGATTTTTCAGGGTCGCGATCGAGGACAAGGAGAAACTTCGGAAGGAAATCAGGGGAGAAATTAAGAGATACTAGTATTACCAAGAGGAGGGCAAACTGATGTTCAAAATACTAATTGGAAACCGGCTCCTCAGGGTGGAAATCAAGTAATGCCACATCCGCCTCAACCTCAAGATCCACAAACTAACGTACAAACCATCCCTGGAGTGGGGACTTTTAATGTGGATGACCTGAAAAGGCTACTTAATCACTTGGAGGGAGGAAGAGTGACAATGATGGCCGATATCCCTTCGCCTTAAGATACAATGGTAAGAGAAGCTCAATTGCCGGCTAGATATCATAACACAACTAGTGACTTGCGATTTCATGGCAATTCTGATCTAGTTAAATTTCTGGGACATTTTAATATAGAGATGGATGTATATCAGGTTTCGGACTTGGCCAGATGCAGACTATTGGCTGTGACTTTCAGAAAAAGTGCTCATTAATGGTTCTAAAAGCTTGGACCTGTAGTAATTACTTCCTGGGATCAAATAAAAACTTTGTTTTTGACAAAATTCCAGGAGGCTATGAGATATGCTCCGTCAGTTACAACCTTGGCCTATGTCAGACAACGGGAGGATGAGAGCTTGACATCCTACTTTAAAAGTTTCAACACCGAATCTACTAATGTGAGAGGGGCTTCAGACGAAGCTCTGAAAAGTTTCCTAATAGCTGGATTAAAAGTTGGTTCGGATTTCTGGAAGCATTTGCAAGGAAAAGATCTGGCTACTATGGTAGATGTCTTGGCCCAAGAAGAGTCTTTTAGAGATGTGGAACAATCTTTGACAAAAGTTCGCCCTACCTCTCAAGCAAGTCAGAAGTGTAAGGCAAGGAAGAGGGAAAGATCCCCAAGTCCTAGATATCACAGAAATAGTTGAAGCCCAAATCGGGTAAATGGCACGACGGTACGAAGGGAGTGGAGTCTTCCCTCTAGTTATGATAGCAGAACCAGTGGATATACTCCACTGGCAGCCTCAATTGAGCACATTTTTGAGGTAGATAAAAATAAGGGACTTTTCAGAAAGCCAGAGGCATTATCATCTTGGAAAAGTAAGGATAAAAAGAAATATTGTGAATTCCATGAGTCCTCTAGGCATAACACTCATGAGTGTCGTCAGTTAAAAGACGAGATTAAAGCTTTGATCAAAGAAGGTTATCTTGGTGAATGGGTGGTTAAAGAAGTAAGGAGGCACAAGAATGGTTCTGACAAAATAAAAGAGGAAGGTGGTCACACTCCTCGTGGATCCAACAGTGAGAATTTTGAGGAAAACAAGTTTGTTAGGGATGGTAGAATCCGAGCAATATTTAGAGAAGATCCCGAAATGGAATGCGGTTATCGAGCCTTGGCAAGGTATGTAAGGGAAGCCCGGTATAAGCCATTGACTGACATCCACAGGGTGGAGACTCGACCACCGAAAATATTTAAAGGAGAGTCAATGGATATCACCTTTAGAGAAGCGGACGCCAGATGGGTACATCACCCTCACAATGATGCTATGGTCATTTCTCTCCAAATCGGGACTAAGAACGTCTACAAAGCCTTCGTGGATAATGGAAGCTCGGAAAACATCATTTACTACAACACTTATAAAAAATGGGATTGCCTGATCGAGACATGACATGAGAGGATTCTTAGGTCTATGGTATTTCTGGCGAAGGAGTCAGAGTCATGGAATCAATTCGATTGCCATATACTCTAGGTGAAAGTCCTCTATCTGTAATAAAGATGCTCGAGTTTAAAGTTTTTAATCAGGAATCTTCCAATAATGTGTTGCTGGGATGGCCTTTTCTCAGGAAAATGAGGGTCATCACTTCAATTTATCACCTGACAATAATATTCCCAACCCCAAATGGGGTTGGCAGTATAAAGGGTTCTCAATACGACTCCCGCGAATGTTACCGACAAGCTATAAGAGGTTTTTAAAAAAAGGATGTCAAAGTCAGATACCTCTGATGACGAACCAGGAGAAACGATCGAGCAACCAATCAAGGAGATTCGTGTCCACTACTATATTGAACAAGAGGATAAATACTCTTCCAAGCCAACTTCAATAATGTTATTCTTAGAAGATGCTCTCAGGGTCGAATTCTTGGAAGAAGAAAAACTCCCAAACAATAACATAATCCAAGAAAGTTTCAGCGGTGAATGGCTTGAAGTAAAAGCTGATGTTTTACAAAGCTTAGAGCAAGTTGTGTACAAGGTGGATGCCCCTCCTTCTGAGGGTGTGCCCTTAACACCACAGAATTTAGAAGAAGTCGAAGCCCCTATGTCACACGACGCGCCTTCTTTTAAAAAGGTCTACAAAGAAGTTGATGCTCCCCCTCTAGAGGACGCGCCTTCTAAATGAAATAATGAAGATCACAATAAGTTTGATTTGGATCCACGAATTCCATTGCCCATGGAAAAAATGTGGCCAGTCAAAGATACGATTGAAATCCAAATTGATGAGAAGGAACCAAGTAAAGTTTTGAAGATTGGCTCTCAGGTAAACCTGAAGTTGAAAGAAGGACTTTCAAAATTTCTCTTGGAAAATCTTGATGTATTTGCATGGAGCCACTCAGATATGTTGTAATTGATCAAAAAATCACGTGCCATCGATTAAATATTGACTCCAAGCACAGAAGGGTTCGACAAAAGCGCTGGGCAGTAAGTGGAGAAAGGGTCGTAGCCTTGGCATAGAAAGTTGATAGGCTTTTAGAAGTCGGATTGATCAGGGAATCTATTTACCCAGATTGGTTGGAAAATCCGGTGTTGGTGAAAAAACCTAATGGAAAGTGGAGAAGTTGCGTGGATTTTAATGATCTAAACAAAGCATCAGTTGGTTGATGCCACAGCAAGTCATGCTTTACTAAGTTTCATGGATGCAGACTCAGATTACAATCAAATCTGTTAGGTCCCGTAAAAGGGCTATTTTAAGCTAGAAGGGGGTTGAATAGCTTAATTACCAATTTAAAAATTATTATGGCATTTTAAAAATAATTATCCCGTTTTAAATATTTTACCGATGTAAATTATATATGCGGAAATAAAAGACAAAGAATAAAATACCACACGATAGATTTATCCTGGTTCGCGATGACACAACCTCTAATAGATTCGCTCACTCCTACGTCCAGTCCACGAGCTCCTCTCCAGGACCCGAGTTTTTCCCTTAAAATAACCTTGCTCCTTACATAGGCGGAGAAACTTTTACAACCCCACAAATATTTGTCTTGGTGCGTAACTCCGGATTACCACCTCAAAATAAATGTGCAAACCTACACAACCTATCTTAGACAATAACACCATGTTATTTCTTCAAAGTTGATGTAAAACCCTTGGTATAATCTTTGTCTTTCTAAGCTTTTGCCGGCCTTGGATCTCATTAGTTGGTCTTGGGTCTTTCCTCTTCCTCACGGTGCGAAGACTACTAACTCCCCGTTAGTACATCTAGGACTTTGTTGTGTATATGTTATGAACTTGATGATTTCATTAACAAAACACCTTGGTAGATTTTACTTAGTGAAATTGTAGCACTCGACGGATAATGATTATAGTCCCGATGGATGACTCAATATAGTCCCGACGGATGATGATTTATTATCCATCGAGTGAGTAGCTTATGTAACAATAAGTCTGTAGCATATTTCTGCATACACATTGTTTAGAATCTGTAGTAGTACTTAAGTCATGTTGACTTTAACTAGATATGCAGAATAGGTTGATTAATTGTACATAGATGATGTCTTGTAATTCTGCATAGATGAAATAAAGTCTAGTGCCTGATTGCTACCCGACGGATAAACAACAATGGATTCGACGGATGATCAACAACCCGACGGATGATCAATAACTCGACGGATGATCATGAACCTGACGGATAAAGAATTCAAATATCTGTTGACAGTGACAACACAGTCACATGCGTCGAGTGAATGCAAATAGAATGTGGTAGCGTATTCAACTGGGTTTTCGAGAACAAAGAAGCATTGTCATTTCCATGCTATTATGAAGATATTCAAAGATGCTGGAATAGAGTAATGAAGTAGTATTATATTAGACTTGATAGTTTTTGTTTTATTATCCTGTCTTATTACTTTGTAATATTGGTGATATATAAACCAAGACGCAGCAAATAGAATAGTAACTAAGGAACTAAGAAACTCAGATAGAAAGAGAGAAACATTTGTAAGCTGTATTCTTAGCATTTCTCTCATTCTTAGTTGTTATCATTTTGTAAGCAGTTGTGAGCTTTTTGCACACAGAGTTCTTTTGATATATATTATATATCTCTGGTGGAATCATTCAAATCCACCAGAAAGTTTTTAAAGACTCTTGTTTTTAATTACTTGTGTTTTGATTCATTTCAAGTAACTATTCTGCATTCTGCTAATCAATTCACACTTATATATATATTTGAGTTAGAACATTTTTATTCAAGAAAAAGTTTCAAGAATTCCATTCAACCCCCCTTCTGTAATTCTTGTTACATTGTTAAGGGACTAACAATTGGTATTAGAGCAAGCTCTTGAAGAACAAAGAGTTTAAAGATCAAAACAATACAGCAAGATGAACAAGAAGGATTTTGGAGTCAAGATTCCTTTTCTGGATAATGATAATTACCATTATTGGAAGCTAAAGATGCATCTTCATTTACTTTCTCAAGATGAGGCCTATGTGGCGCCCTCCAAACCCGGGTCAGAAGTTTGGGGTCCACAACACATACACCATATATGAACCTGTATAAGAAATATTATTTATAATGACCCTGCCTCACAAAACCACGGATCGCAACAGGTTAAAGTATGAAAACAAGCCACAAGCTTAATTTATTACATCATACCGAATCCCTACTGAATTAACTTATAATTGATAATAAAGTTTTTGTTACAATCGTACTATCTCTCCACTGCATGAAGCTCCTGCTAACTCGATTTACTTCAAACTGGAACCTTAGCCCGCACTTTGGACTGAGGCATTTCTTTATCATCCATATCCTTTTTAACTGTAAAATATATAAAAGAATCACAAGGGTGAGCTAACTAGCTCAGCAAGTCATAATAGTGATAACTGAGGTCAAACAATGATCAAATGAGATGATTTAAAGGAATCAAGTTTCTTTTTAACTAAACATTAGAATTGGATATTCATTTTATGTTTTAAAACCAAGGTTAGGCTGCTGATCAGTCACGCACTAACCCCGAGCAAAGCACGCAGCACTGCTCTAATTACTGGATCCAAGGCACATATTGGCCTAACTTGACCATTGGTATGGTATGACCACGAATCTGGTCCACATATATAAAAAACTTATCCAATCCTAAAGCAGTTCAATATGATAACAATATGATTCAATAAAACAAGATCATAATCGATGATGGTTAAACATTTGCATAAAAATGTAGGGAACTCATGGATATCTCAAGGGTATATCAGGGTATGTATAAGAAATGGTTTTCAGTTTGTACAAGGGTCAGGTATCAGACCAGTAATGATTTTTCAGTATATGGTTCTTTGATGTTATTAAGAATGATTGGAGTATAAAAGTTTCTGTGTTTTCAAATCATTCTCTTTCAGTGTTTGGTGTTTGGTAATTATATCTTTGAAGAGTAGTATTATATTTGTATGGTTTGGTGTCTGAGGATCAACAAAGGACGGTTTACAAAGAATAAGGTTTTATTTGATAATAATCATAGTACAAACTATGATATTCCTTACAAGTATAAATGGAATGCCATAAACTACCACAATGAAAATAAGGATTTTGTGGTTTATATCTAACAGACTGACTCTTAACTCCTGATTTTGAAGGTAAGGAGTTTATGTTCTTATTCTTCCTGTTAAAAGAAGCCAAATGGTTAGAACTTCCACAGTTATGACACGTTTTCCTAGGAGCATCAGGAACAGGCCTATAATCATTGCTTTTATTCACACCTTCCTTTCCATTCCTATTTTTCCTAGGTGATTTTACCTTGTTTGCATTCTTAACATCTTTCAGCTTATGCTTAAGCTGCTTCTTAGTCATTAAGCCTATATTTACTTCAACTGTCTTTTCCTGTTTTAGTTTGTCAGAAGTTAATTCCTCTTTAACTTCTGATTTCTCATTATCAGACTTTACAGTTACAAACTTAACAGGTTTTAATTTTGGCTTTTGCTTAGCAACATGCTTAATTTCTCCAGTTCCTTTATCATTCTTATCCTCTCCATAACCTAAGCCCTCTTTCCAATTTTCACTACTTAGCAAATTTTGAGTTGTTCTGCCAGAGTTAGTCCAAGCCCTGATAATCTCTTTTTCCTTTTCTAACTCAGTTTTTAGAGATTCATTCATTATTAGCACTTCATCCCTAACATAAAAAGCATCATCTCTATCCCTCTGAGTTTGATGGAACATAACTAACTCTTTTTCTAAGAAATCATTTCTTTTCTTAAAAGCAAGATTTTCAGAAGTTAATCTTTCACATGTTAAAGTTTGATCTCTATAACTAACAAACATGGTTTTAAGATATCTTCTCAACTCATTAATATCATCAGTATGAAAAGCATAAGTAGTCTGAGGTACCTTTATTTCAGCAGCTTCAGAACTGCTCTCAGCACTTTCTTTATCAGCATTTGCCATCAACGCATAGTTCTCCTCACTTTCAGAGTCTGAGGTGTCTGTCCAGCTTTTCTTCTTTGTGACAAGAGCCTTTCCTTTGTCACCCTTTACTTTCTTGCAATCAGGAGATATGTGGCCTTTCTCACCACAGTTATAGCATTTGACATTGGTATAATCTCCTATATCAGACTTTCCTCCTTTGCCCTCAGATCTTCTAAAATTCTTCTTATCAGAACTTGTGCCTTTCCTGGAAAACTTCTTTCCCTTCCTGAACTTCCTGTATGCAATCTTTGTGATCTCTTTCACCATAAGAGCACACAGCTTCATCATCTCCTCATCACCATCAGTCTCAGGCAAGCTTTCAGAATCCGAGTCATCATAACTTTCAGAACTGGATGACTCAGTATCAGACTTTGTGAAAAGAGCTTTACCCTTGTCTTTTCTTGAGGTAGCTGCCTTGGGGAATTCTTCTTCAGCCTTAAGAGCAACTGTCCTTGACTTTCCTCCTTTCCTCTTGCTTCTTTGTTCCATCTCAAGTTCATGAGTCTTGAGCATTCCATAAATTTCTTCAAGAGTTGTTTCATCAAGATTGTAGTTGTCTCTTATTGTTGTTGCCTTCAAATCCCAGCATTCAGGAAGAGCTAACAGGAATTTAAGGTTTGAATCTTCAAGTTCATACTCCTTATCAACCAATGACAAATCATTCAAGAGTTTGACAAATCTATCATATAAATCAGTCAATGACTCATTAGTCTTTGAGTCAAAGTGTTCATACTCTTGAGTGAGTATTGTCTTCCTATTCTTCTTAATTGTATCGGTTCCCTGACACCTTGTTTCCAGAGCATCCCATATCTCCTTAGCAGTCTTGCAGTTAATTACCCTATTTGACATTACATTATCAATGGCACTATGCAGTAAGTGTCGTACCTTAGCATCCTTAGCAATTGATGCTATATCTTCAGCAGTATAATCACTCTTCTCCTTTGGTACGGTCTTTGCTGCTTCACCTGCAACTGCAACAGCGAGCTTGGTTGGTTTGTGAGGCCCTTCCTTGATTCTATCAAGATATTCTGGATCTGTTGCTTCCAGGAACATGGTCATCCTCACCTTCCATATGGAATATTCAGATGGTCTCAGTATGGGAACTCTGATGGTCTCATACCGACTTTGAATTTGTATCTTTGGTGGTTCTTCAGTTTTGGTAGGCTTAGTTGGAGTTTCTGTATCAGACATGATTGTGTTTGGATCTTTAACTGTATGTGCGTTAACAGATAGGCTCTGATACCACTTGTTAGGTCACACACACTGTAGAGGGGGTGAATACAGTGTAAAGTACAATCAAATCGAACTTTAATATCATAAGTAACAGAAAACAAACTTTATTTAAACAATAAACTCTGTTACAGTATGGAACTGTTACCTCTCAGTGATGAACAAATATCACGAGAGCTGCTAGGGTTAATACGAATAATCTTCTCGAATATGATAACACTTATAGTGTAAACCCTATGTCTGTGTTTATATACTACACAGTTACAAGATAATCGCTAATTGATATGGAATATAATTCTGCTTCCTAAAATATATCAATCAAATATCTTTTCTTCCAAGTATTCTATTCTTTATAGAATTCCTTCTTAATGCATATCTCTTCTTATGTTTATCTCGATCTTCTTTCCTTTAATCAGCTACTGTCCTTATCTGAACGTCCTTCAGCACTTAAGTTCTGATATCCATCTTCTGATGATTATCTCCCGATAATATAAGTACTGATATCCTTAAGTCCTGACTTCCAGTAAGTACTGATTTATCCTGTTTAAGTAAGATCTGAAAACTAAACATAAATCATATTAGCCATGACATTATCAAATATATCTAACAGTTTGCAATACCCCAGTCCCACATCGAGATGATTTGGGACTTTTGTTCAGGTATAAGGAAAAGTACTACTACTATGTGCACCAACAAATCATGATCATTTGGGGGCCCGTGGTGGGCTAGTCGTTACCCAAGTTGGCTGTATTTGGGACAATAGGCTTTGGCTTATTTCGGACTCGGAATCGGGACTTGACCCGATTTTCGGAAAAGGTTCGGGGTTTGACCCAAGTTATCACAGGTACTGAATGAACAGTACCCTAATCGTGAATATATGTTAATGCATATGGACGGTCAGGATTAGATCTAGCATATAATTAATGGTTCGGCTTAAATATTGTAAGATGATTTTGGGCTGAATAATTTTGGGCTGATAATAAATAGAAGGCCCATTTGATTTTCTGAAAAATATATATTGATTTTGGGTTTTAGATTAGTAATTGGGCTGGGCTTTAGGCTAAATATAAAACAGAAAATAATATTTATTTTTTTAAAAAATAATTAGAAAGTATTTTCGAATAAACATATATATATGTATATATAGAGAATAATTTTGACAGTTTTATGAGTAATAATATTTAATCTATTTTAAAATAAATTTCTTTTCAATACACTTAGTCCATTTAATTTCTCAAAATCCGTTCAATAAATAATATTGATAAATCTGAATAATTGAGAGAATTAACAGATAGTAGAAAATATTTATTTGAAATAAATCTATAAATATTTATACAAAATATAAATAATATATTTAGAGAACATATAATTTATTTTAAATATTCCAACATTCCTTAATCCAAACGGAGTTTAGTGAACCTGTCTGAATTTAATTGTTTTGTAAAGATGTCAGAGATGTTATACTTAGTTTCAATGTAAGTCATTTTTATATCGCCTTTGTTGACATGATCACGTAAAAAATGATGTCTCACATCTATGTATTTGGATCTAGAGTGCAATACGAGATTTTTACTTAAATCAATAGCACTTGTATTATCACATAATATGGAGATTATATCAAATTTTCTGTTATAGTCTGCCAATGTTTGTTTCATATACATTATTTGTACACAACATTTGGCAGCGGCTATATACTCAGCTTTAGTGGTGGATATAGATAAGGAATTTTTTTTCTTTGAAAACCATGAAACTAAACATCCACCCAGAAACTAACACGTACAACTTGTACTTTTTATGTCAACTAAATGTCCAGCATAGTCTGAATCAGAATAACAAGTTAAGTCAAATGGTATTCCTTTAGGATACCAAAGACCAATTTTCACGGTACCTTTAAGATATCTCAGTATCCATTTTACTGCGGATAAATGAGATTCTTTTGGTGCTACTTGAAATCTAGAACATTTACAAACATTATATTGTATATCGGGTCGACTTGCGGTAATATATAATAAGCTACCAATCATGCCTCGATATTTCTAGTGTCAACGGGAATTCCTTTAGGATCCTCCGTTAGTTTGTCATATATTGACATAGGTGTGGAAATTGGTTTGCAATTTTCCATTTCAAATTTCTTTAGCATTTTATTACAATATTTTGATTGTAAAATATGAATGCCCCCGTCAGATTGTCTTATTTGCAATCCCAAAATGAAATTTAATTCACCCATCATACTCATCTCAAATTCTTTGCTCATATAGTCAGAGAATTCTTTACATAGTACATCATTTGTTGAACCAAATATGATGTCATCTACTTATATTTGTACGAGCAAGATATTATTTATTTCTTGTCTTGTGAATAAGGTTTTATCTGTAGTTCCTATTTTAAAGTTATTTTCTAACAGAAATTTGCTCAACCTGTCATACCAGGCTCTTGGGGCTTGTTTTAATCCGTATAGAGCTTTGTATAATTTGTATACATATTCAGGATGTGTTGCATCTTCAAAGCCGTGAGGTTGTTTAACATATACTTCTTCTTCTAGTATCCCATTAAAGAATGAAGATTTTACATCCATTTGATATACTTAAAATTCTTATGACATGCAAAATCTAATAGCATTCGAATTGATTCAATTCGTGCTACCGGTGCATATATTTTATCAAAGTCTATACCTTCCATTTGAGTATAGCCTTGTGCAACCAGTCTAGCTTTATTTCGAACAACAGTTCCATTTTTATCTAACTTATTTCTAAATACCCATTTAGTTCCAATTATGGAAGTATCTTTAGGTTTTCGAACAAGTTCCCAAACTTTTCAGAGATCCAATCTTCGTCTAACAAAGCTTCTTTAGCGGTCTTAGGTTCTATTTGTGATAGAAAACTAAGGTGATTCACAACGTTTTGAACTTGTGTCCGCGTTTGAACTCCTTTACTTGAGTCTCCTAGAACATTGTCTAAAAGATGACTTCAAATGTTTGGAACATCTTTAGGCAGTTTAATATCTGTTTCTAACAGTTCTAATGGATTTGTTGGGGATGATGAGCCAAATTCCACATTTTCGAATTGTCGAATAATATTCTCAATATTGTCTTGTGTGACTTCTTCTTTGTCTACAAGATCTTTGTATTTAGGTGATGGTTTTGATTCATCAAAAGCTATGTTCATTGATTCTTCCACCACTAGAGAATTTAAATTAAATACTCTATAAGCTTTACTATTTGTTGAATATCCAAGGAATATACCTTCATTTGATTTTGGATCAAATTTTGTAAGATAATATTTGGAGTTTAAGATTTAACATTTAATTCTAAATACTCTAAAGTAATTAATTTTAGGAGTTTTACCAAAATTAAGCTCATATGGAGTCTTTTGTATTAAAGGTCTTAATAAGACTTTATTTAGTATATGGCATGCAGTAGACATTGCCTCGGCCAAAAAATATTTGGGACGACGATATTCATTTATCATTATATTTGTCATTTCTTGTAATGTTCTGTTCTTCCTTTCAACTACTCCGTTAGATTAAAGAGTATAAGGAGCAGAAAAGTTATTAGTTATACCATAAGTTTCACAAAAGCTTGTAAAGTTTGAATTTTCAATTTTTTTACCATGATCAGTTCTTATATAGACTATGGTATTATTTTGTTGGTTTTGAATTCTTTTGCATAGAGAAGAAAAAGATTCAAAAGCATCACTTTTGGTTTTGAAGAATTCTGTCCACGTAAATCGTGAATAGTCATCAATAACTACCAAAGTATACGAACATCCTCTGAGACTTTGTACTGGGACTGGATAGATAAGATCCATATGTAAAAGCTCAAGAGGCCGTGAGGTAGATACCATAAATTTTATTTTGTGAGAGGCTCGTATTTGTTTGCCAATTTCACAAGTTTCACATATGTAATCCTTTTTATAATTTAATTTTGGTATCCCTCATACATGTTCTTTAGTTGATATATTTTTAATCAACTTCATGTTTGCGTGTCCTAATCTTTGATGCCACAACCAAGGGTCATATGTAGTAGTGATTAGGCATATATTAACATGCTTACTCATGTCATATGTATAGACATTTTTGTCTCGAGGATACGTAAGGACTAATTTTCTATATTTGTTAAGAATAGAACAATGAGTAGGATAGAAAATTACCTTATTTCCATTATCACAAAGTTGACTTATTGAGAGAAGGTTGTACTTTAGTCCTGTGACTAGTTGTATGTCGGATATTTTGAAGTGCTCGTTCCCGATATCACCGATGCCAATAATGATACCTGTACTGCTATCTCCGATTGTGACACTTCTAGCAGTGACCATTTTAATGTTGTTCAAGAGTAACTTATTATTGGTCATATGTCTCGAACATCCACTATCAAGGTACCACAAGTCTTGCTTAGCAGTAAGACAAACCTACAAAATAGATTAATTAAATACATAGGTACCCTTTTGTCTTGAGGGTCCTGGGATTAGTACATCATAAGTAACATTTAAATTTGTATGGAAAAATCTAGGCATTGGAAGCATTGTTATTCATATAGAGATTTCTAGATGCATCATTCCTAATATTATAAAGTGTTCCTCGTGGATATGTGGTATTTAATTTTGATCTTCTTATACTAGCATAATTTTTGAAGTTTCCATGTTGATATATCATGCTTCTATCATTTGGATAATAAACATTATTTCTAGGAAAGATGCCATGATATTTTGTTTTATTATCTTCAAACCTAATAGTTGGTTGAAAGAATTGAGATCTAGGTTGCCTTTGATTGTTATTAGCTACCTTAGGATGGAATACATTCTTTTCAACATTTTTGGATGACTTATATCCTTTTTGAACTCATATATGCTTTTTTTTAAATTCACCACTTTTAAATTTACGATATGAAACGGTATGTTCGTGTCTATTGAAAAAAGAACATGTAAATGAAGGTGATTTATGAGCATCACTTTTAGTTTGTTCATGGTGTTGAACAACTTTCTTTAGTTGAACATTCTTATCATATCCTAAACCTTCATGGTTAAAGGAATTTTTAGAATGTACCATTTTATTTAATATCTCATTGCCTTTCGTAAATCTTTGAATAACAATTTCAAGATTTTTTGTTTCTTTGTTTAAGGCATCAATCTTGTTGTTAAGGAATATTTCTTGATCCTTAACTTGAGAAATGAGCTTGAAATTTTCTTGTTTTAACCGTTGAGCTTCTAATTCTAAATCTTTTTCTTTAAGATCATTTGTTTATAGTAGCTCTTTTTCTTTTTCAAGATTGTTTATTTGAGATTTTGTTGTTGAACTTTCTTGAGTGAATGACTCGTTTTGTATTTTTAAGTTCAACAATTCAACATAAAGTTTACAATATTTTCACTTATTTGTAACTTCTCATTTTCCATTTCTTCAGATTGGAAAATTAATGACATATTTTCCACTTCTAATTTGAGAATATTTTCTTTGTGAGTATTATTCTCAATTTTTAGTAAGTGGATTTGATTATTTAGAGATGAAATTTCATCTTCATATTGGACTTTTGAGTCCATCATCTGAGTAAACTCTTTACTTTGATTATAATGTATTTCCTCGAGTTTCATTTTCTCGGACCATAATAGATGATGTCTTTTGTCAAGATCTGTATACTTGTTGTTAATGTTTACCACAAGTTTAATTAAATCATGATTATTCATATCTACAAGATTCAAATTAGATATATGTATTTGAATGAAGTTTGAATAAATGGTTACCTCTTGATTTGAAGTGGAGGTTTCCTTTGAAGTAGATGCATCCCCGATAACCATTAAACATAGATTCACAATTTCATCACTAGCTTCCAGAGCTTCTTCATCTTCACTTAAATCCCACCCGTTCTCAGCCACGAGAGATCGTACTTTTATAAGTTTAGGACATTCTCGTTTAAAGTGACCGGGTTGTTTACATTCGTAACACACCTCTTGTATTTCCTCCGTATTTTGTTCTTTTTATTTGGGAGGAGTGTAAGTAGGAGTGTTATTATTGTAGACATTAGTATTTTGCATACCTTTGCCTTTATTATAACTCGTTGACGGAAAATTACTCTTATAGTTAGGAGTGTAATTTTGAGAGTAATTTTGCCTTCCGTTAGAGTTAAAAACTCTTTGTTGATTATTTGATTTAAGAAAGCCTTTTCCGTATCTTTGAGCTTTGCTTTGAAGCATATGACGTAATTGTCTCGTAAGTAAAGCAATTTCGCTTTCATCGAGATTTTGGATTTTTTTTCGTTTAATTCATCGTTATTTTCTTTTTCATCTATAAGCATAGATTTTAAAGCCATATTTTTCTTTTTGTCTTCCACTTTTGGAATGTCTTTTTCTTGTAGATTATCTTCTTCGTATGCACGAAGATTTCCAAATAGATTATCTATTTTGTAATCATTGAGATTGTGCATCTCTTTGATTGTGGTTACTTTAACCTTCCAACTTGGAGGTAAGAATTTAAGAACTCTTCGATTCTTTTCATTTTGTGTATAACTCTTTCCGAGTTGAGATAGTTCATTGACAATACGAGTGAATCTAATTTCCATGTCGATGATATTTTCTCCTTCTTGGAGTTTAAAGTTCTCGTATTCTTGGATCAAAGTGTCCATTCGAAAATCTTCTATATCAGTGGTTCCTTCGTAGGTAACCACTAATTTATCCCATATTTCTTATGCTGACTTGAAATTATTTACTCTTTTATATTCTTTTTCAGCAAGTGCACTTGTGAGTACCATTTCTGCCCTAATAGCTATATTCATTCTTTCTTCCTCTATTGCGTTATATTCACTAACCTTCTTTTCGATGATGATGTTATCAACCATTTTGGTGGGAATAACAACTCCATCTTCTATGGTCATCCAAACTCCAACTCCTTGAGATCAAGCATAAATGCGAAACCTCGTTTTCCATGTTGCAAAGTTGGTGTCGTCAAATAGAGGAGGGCGAGAGCTAGATAGACCTTCACCACCGCCAATGGTTTTTGAATACGCCATTTCGGATCACTTTTTGTTGTGCCTGTAAATCTGCAAATCTCTTAACAAACATGTTAAAAAGCACTGCTCTGATACCAATTGTTAGGTCCCGTAAAAGGGCTATTTTAAGCTAAAAGGGGGGTTGAATAGCTTAATTACCAATTTAAAAATTATTATGGCATTTTAAAAATATTTATCCCGTTTTAAATATTTTTCCGATGCACATTATATATGCGGAAATAAAAACCAAATAAAAAAATACCACACGAGAGATTTATCCTGGTTCGCGATGGCGCAACCTCTAATAGATTCGCTCACCCCTACATCCAGTCCCCGAGCTCCTCTCCAGGACCCGGGTTTTTCCCTTAAAATAACCTCGCTCCTTACGTAGGCGGAGAAGCCTTTACAACCCCAAAAATATTTGTCTTGGTGCGTAAATCCGGGTTACCACCTCAAAATAAATTTGCAAACCTACACAACCTATCTTAGACAATAACATCCTGTTATTTCTTTAAAGTTGATGTAGAACCCTTGGTTTAGTCTTTATCTTTCGAAACTTTTTCCGGTCTTGGATCTCAGTAGTTCCTCTTTTACACGGTGCGAAGACTACTAACTCCCCGTTAGTATGTCTAGGACTTTAGTCTTAGAACGAGAATCACCTCACTATACTTCACCTCACTGCAAAACGAAGAAGACAATATCTACGAAACAATACCCGTTATAGATAAAAAGAGTTTGGACTAGTAATATACTTAACTAGACCGGATGACATACAAATATTAAAAGAATATTAATGTATACTTTTCTTTAGATTAAATGAATGTTAGAGTATACTTGGTGTTACTTCGTTTTAAATAATATATCTTATTTCAAAAGTAATAAATATATCAAGTCCTTGGTGAAGCGTTATAGCTTTCGGATCTTTGATAAAATAATTTCTTGTTTTATATATTCGTGTGTAGACTTTTATAAATCGAGAATGTTACACTTATTCTTTAACTATTTGCACTTATAAAATATTTGGCCGAGAGAATAAAAGGTGCGTAATTTAAACACAATATATCATAAAATATAATAGCAGGGTTTATATTATATTAGCACAATTTATATGTGTGTATATATATATAATATAATATAAGCTTTAAGTTTTTCCCACGAAACACAGAAGATGCTAGTATGGGAAATCGTTTAATTCTTATACGATTATACATATACTTATATTTATTTAAAAGCTTTAAGATCTTCCCACGAAACACTAGAGGTGCTGGTAAGGGAATTCACTTAAATCTTTTACCTAAATATAATAAATATGTATATATAGATATATATATATTATAAGCCTTAAGTTTTTCCCATGAAACACTAAAGGTGCTAGTAAGGGAAGTCGCTTAAGTCTTGTTAAATAGTTATAACAAATATATCAATATATGGCCAAAATAAGTGTGTTTAAGTTTAAGGAATAAAATGCTAGCTTTGTAATTTAATACCCACGAAACACTAAGGTGCTAGTTAGGAATATAAATCAAGCGTTGTATGAAATTATCACTTCGTGTTAGAAGTGTATAATTTGTAGAAAACAATCCTTGTACGGATTTATTTTTCTTTAAGTTATTCTATATAAGAGCTTGTAGAGATGAAGAGAAGGTGGTACTGAGCTTCTTATATGAATATTAAGTATGGTTGGTTAAGACTCGGACAAAAGTTAAGAGGTTTACCACTTTTAAGAGATGAACGGAAAAGTTCGCCGGAAAAATTCACCGGAGGTTAGGCCGGATTTTGGCTTATTAGTCAAACTTGGGCAGCCCTTCAGGAAGAAAATAAGTGGTTTGGATGAGCTTTGCTTGGGTTGATGGAGCTTGGTTGGTGGAACTAAGCTTGAAGATCAAAAACTTTGAATATATGATATATATTTGTAAGAGAGAAGGTTTTTGAGATGAAGTATTTGGGTTTGGATTTTAGAGAGTGTGTAGAGAGAATACTTCTTGAAAATGCCCAGCAGTTAATTAGCTCTTAGCTTGTGTAAAAAATGGTGGGGGTGGGTGTTTATTTATAGAATAAGTTAGGTGAAGGGAGTGGTTGAGATTGAGTTAAAATGAATGGTGGATGAAGAGAGTGGTGTGGATTGATTAGGTGGAAGATAAGGTATGTTTGTTTCAACTTGCATATAGGACAAACAAGAAAACCCTTTAATAAGTACAACCAAAAATATGATAATCACCTAATTATCACAAAATTATGATCTGCAAGTTTTTGTCAATTTTGGTCAAAGTTAGCTTGGTCAAACGCTCGGTCAAAGTCTTGGTCAACACCCCGAAAATCACATCCGAACAAAATTTCTCGAAAAATTATGAAACTTTAACCATGCATAGAAAATACCATTTAAGTGACAATCTTAAGTTTCAAGATTTTATAGCAAGTGAAAGTATTCTATTTGGATTTAAAATGATTAAATCAGGGTTCGGTTCCAAATAAAATATGAACGATCTTTTATGAAAGCAGATAAACTTTGTTCGCTCGGTTTGGACTATAATAAATACTTAGAATATATTTCCTTAATTATAAAAAATTTTGAGAGTGTGGGAAATATTTTTAAGTATTTAAAAATATTTTCTCTGATAAATAATATTTTTGAGATACGAGAGAAAATTACATTAAAATATATGAGAAGAGGGATAAAATGAGATATTAATATTACTTTATCAAATATTAATTCCTAAGAGTAAAAATATATCTTTAGATTTATAAATTTTTATGGAGTGAAAGATATATATATATATATATATATTTTTTATCCCTTTTAAAAACATTTGTTTTTGAAATAAATTTAGCACGAGCCTTCTAAAGAATATCCAAAATTTAGATATTCCTTTTTCAAACTTGTTGCCTTATTAATATTGCAAGAGAGACTAAGAAAGATCACATTCCGATAATTCTTTTACGATCTCATTACTTTGGAGTATATTCCTTTAAAAATATATATTTTATTTTCGGCAAATTGGAATATCTCTTGTATTTATATTTAAAATATAAATACATTTTTGAAAATCATTTTTGATATATTTTAATAGATATGGCTTTTCACTTTTGATTATGTCAATTAAATTTATGCCCATTTGGAGAGGATATACGTGTTTTAAATTTTATGTTAAATTTAGCAAATACCAAAATAAATAATTAATCGAAGATGTCCTTTCAAAATCCCTATATATGAACCTGACCAAGAGCATACTTCATTTATCACCGATCGAGGCCTCTATTGGTATATCGGGATGCCATTTGGTCTTATCAACGCTAGGGCTACTTATCAAAGATTGGTGAACATGATGTTTAACAGACAAATCGGAAAGACAATGGAGGTATATGTAGACGATATATTAATAAAGTCCAAGGAAGCTGAAGATCATATAGCAGACCTGACTGAAATGTTCCACATTCTAAGGAAGTATAAGATGAAGCTAAATCCTCAAAAATGTGTGTTTGGCGTGGAGTCAGGGAAATTCTTGGGGTTCATGGTAAACCACCGAGAAATCAAGGAAAATCCCGTAAATATCAAAGCTCTGCTAGACATGAAATCTCCTACCAATGTTAAGCGGGTACAGAGCCTAACAGAAAGGATTACGGTATTAAATTGATTTGTTTTAAAATCTTCATACAGATGCAATAAATTCTCTAAAGCTATTAAAGGTACGGGAAAGGATTTCGTATGGACCTCGAAATGTGATGAGACTTTTCGGAAGGTCAAAGAACAATTTAGAAATCCTCTTATATTGGCAAAGCCAGAGGATGGGGAATCGTTAATTCTCTACTTGGTAGTATCAGAATATTCCATCAGTGCATCATTGGTAAGAGAAGAAGAAGGCCGTCAGTCACAGTATACAACGTAAGTAAGATACTATTAGATGCAGAGACCAGATACCATCATGGAGAAATTAGAATATTCTCTTGTCCTTACGGCATGAAAGTTAAGAGCATACTTCCAAGCTTATCGGATAGCGGTTCACACTTCGCGCCTACCCTCTGAGGCACACTTTGCACAAGCTAGAATCATCAGGAAGAATGTTGAAGTGGGTAGTTGAGTTGGGGCAATTTGATTTGGAATATTTCCCCCGCACTGCAATCAAAGGACGTAATTTGGTTGATTTCTTACTTGAGTTTGATTCAGAGGTAGATGAGAAGGCTATAGTGTTGGCGAAACCTTCCTCACAGGGGAATAACCCTGACCAAATGAGAGAAGAGTTCCCACATCCTTGGTAGATTCTACATGTCGATAGGGCTGTGAATAATAATGGAGCAGGCGTCGGGATCGTTCCGATTACCCCGAAAGGGCACCATTTGATGAGTTCCATTCACTTCAAGTTTTATATCACAAAAATGATGTTGAATACAAAGCCCTAATTAATGGTTTAAAAATATCCTTGAAAGTAGGGGTTATGAATTTGATAGCTTGGAGTGATTCAGAGTTGGTGGTGAATCAAGTTAATGGAGGATTTCAGGCTTGAGGCCCTCAAACTGAGCTCTACATGAGATGTGTATAACGCTTGCTCCAAAGATTTGGTAATCCTAAGTTGGAGGTGTACCAAGAGAAGATAATGGCAATGCGGATGCTTTAGAAAAAATGGTCTCACATATGGACAGTGTGTTGCTAGGACAGATTCCCTTGGGAATTCAGGGAATTCCAAGTATTTCGGAGATAGGAGTGTTCCAAATGCAAGAGGTCCTGCAGGAGACTTGAATGACCCCAATCCATAACTATATTCATATAGGAACTTTTCTGGAAGACAAGCTACAGGCTCGACGCCTTCACTATCAAGATGCGAGGTATATTCAGTATGATGGAGTTTTGTATAAGAGAGGTTTTAACCAACCGCTTTTATGATGTGTAGAACTTAAAGAAGGACACTATATTCTTAGGGAGGTACATAAAGGAATCTATGGCAATCACTCATGGGTGGTTCATTGGAAATAAACGTCCTTAGACAGGGATATTATTAGCCATCTATGAAAGAGGATGCTTTCAAGTTTGTTAGGGCATGCGATCGCTGCCAATGGTTTGCCAATTATTCCAATGCCTCTACAACAACCATAACTTTATTGGCAAGTCCTTGTCCCTTCTCCATGTGGGGAATCGAACTTATAGGGGAGCTCTCTAAGGCCAATGGGGGTGTAAAGTATATTGTTGTTGATGTTGATTACTTTACAAAGTGGGCAGAAGCCATGCCATTGGACATAATCACGGCCAAGAAAATCAAAGATTTTGTCTTCAGTTCCATAGTCTACATATTTGGTATTCCATCAAAGCTCATATTCGATCATGGAAAACAATTTTGACAGCAAAGAATTAAAGAAACTTTGTGAAGATTTGCACATCAAAAAGGACTTTGCTGCAGTCTATCATCCGCAGAGTAATGGCCAGACTGAAGCCATAAATAAGATCATTAAGCATACTTTGAAGGCCAAGTTAAAAGAAAATAAAGGAGATTAGCCAGAATAGCTACCGATGGTTCTTTGGTCTTATATAACACAACTCTAAGATCAACTAACGGTGAATCATCTTTCATGTTAACTTACGAGTATGAACCTATGATTCCTGTAGAAATGGGAGTTGGATCGTTACGAAGAGACTTGTTCGTTGAGGAAGATACTGATATTAATCAGAGGCACTACTTGGATTTATTGGACGAAGCCAGAATAAATTCCCAGTTGAAGCTTGTTGCTTATTTGCAGAGGATTGCCAAATAATTCAACAAATAGGCGAAATCCATACCTCACAAGGTGGGAGATCTTGTTTTGAGAAAGGTCATGCCAAATACAAAAATAACACAGCATGAAGTGCTTGGAGCTAATTGGGAAAGACCATACAAAGTTAAGGCTATACTTTGGAAAGGGACTTATCACTTGGAAGATTTGGATGGTAAGTTCATTCCTCGGGCCTGGAATGCGGAGCACTTGGGAAAGTATTATCAGTAGACCGCCGTTATGGCCCCTTCATTTCTATGTTTATTTTTTTGTAATTGACTAGTAGCAAATCAATTCCTCCTAGCCTAGGGGGTAGTATATATGACTACGTACCTTAGAACTAGTAGAAGGATGAAAATTTTCAAATAACTTCCCCATAGAGCATAGTAGCCATGAGACTTGTGTAATTTTCGCACTAGAACACATTATCAATAAAAGGAAAAAGTATCCAACTGCATGTATTATAGGACGTGTCCTAAGTCATTCAAGGCTCTCCCATATATACTATCTTAAATTATTATACATTATAGCGCGCCTCCATGGTATTTCAGTGAAATTATTGTATAGCTGAAGATATAAAGACATGCCCTGTGAAGGGAAGCACCCAAATAGTACTTAACTCATAATGTTTAAAAATTGATTCTCATATAAATTAAGAGACATGTTCTAAAGCTATAACAAAGGCAATAATAAACATTCTGGTTTAAGTAAAATAACAGTCTTAGGACACGCCTTGTCTACAGGCGTGCCCCTTGTGAAATGACTTAAAAAAATTTACTTGCAAAAGAAATAGAAGAATTGACGATGAAATACTCTGAAAGCTAAGCTATGAGGCATGCCTTGGTAGTGGATGCGCCCAAATTTTGATGACTTAAACATTACAAAATTATATGAGAAGGCGAGCCCCAAGGGTGTAATCCCCTTATATGCTTATTAAAGGCATGTAATTGGTAAGAATAAAAGCAAGAAAGGATAAAGCCAAATAATTGTCATAATAGAAAAATACGCAAAAGTAAAGCAAAGTACTTAGTTTAACAATTTGCACAGCTTCAAATAAGGGCTGGAACCTCAAGTATTCATACGATCAGTTGAGCAAGATGTAAAAGAAAACAAGTTCAGGGTGCGCCCTGAGTATCTTCATCGGGAGGAATTACTTGAAGGATATCAGATCGGTCAACTTCAGACGCGTCCTTGTCTTCATTAGTGGGCGTGCCCACGACTTCCTCCTCCAGACCAAGTTCAACTCTCCTTTCTCTGATCTCATTAGCATACTCCTTCTTGAACTTTGTCATTTATGCAACAGTCTCCTCACCAAACTTCTGAAAAAAATAGTCTGGGTCATTTGCCACAAACCCAATTCTGTAGAAATGGAAACTGCGAGTGAATGCGTCATATGTTATTTCCCTCTTCTCCTCCAACCAGCCGTTCTTCTGCTGGTCTTCCAAATACTCCACTCTCAGCTTCGGCTCTGCATTTTCATTGTGAAGATTCTCCACTGTCTCAATAGCAATCCTAAGTTGAGAGCCTTGATTTTCCAACTCAACTTTGAGGAAGGAAATCTGATAGTCTTTTTCCTTAATATCTTTTCATTGGAGAAGATCTTTATCTTTAAGATTGTTTTGTAAAATGTTGTTATCCCCTAGCAGCCTCTCGAGGCGCGCCCTCTCTTCCAACAGCTTATCCACAGCTTGAGTGGAGTGAAATATTAGCTGAAAATAAGCTCTGAGGTTTGGTTGACTCCTCTAAACCCACTGCCTTCCACTGTTTGACTTTCTCATCTGTGACATAAGCGGATCCAAGGGGGCCAAGGTAGATAAGGGCCGCAGAAGCAAAAGGCGTGCCCTCAGTCCTAAGTTTCTTTGGCGTACCCTGTTTATCCGGGAGATCTGCAATCGTCCTTTTCGGAAAAAGAGTAGAATTGGCAACGGGAACAGGAGTAGGGGTGGAAGACTGAGTTTTCTAGACATCTTTCTTTTACACTCGTGCCTTCGGCTTATCACCAGGGCGCACCCTAAATGACTTTAAAATTCAAGGAGGAGCCATATCTGTGTAAAGATCGTGAAGATGAATTAGTGCGGTAAAAGATAAGACATGCATTGCCCATAGGGCGCTCCCTCATTATATAATATTTGAACAATTAACCTGATGCTTAATAAATGAAAGCTGTAGATATGTGTAAATAAAGGAGGCTGGAATGAAGTATGTAATGTCTAAACAAGTTTATTTAACAAGAAGAACATGTGCAAATAAGATAGAGCATGTTATGGGCGCGTCCTACCAAGGAGGCGCGCCTAAATATTAAGTACTTAGTGAAATCAAGATACAATTCTAACCTAGTGGAGGTTCATTTTGGGTAGTACTATCCTCATAGTCCTCCTCTTCTCCCTCATCATCACTGTCAACTTCTACGACACGCATAACGGGAACGCCTTTCCTAAATTTGACGTATTTGTACTTGGTTCCAACAAGGTCAAAAAGAATACCAGTACGTGTTAGGTTGGATCTTGTGACAAGAGTTTTTAAATTCCATCTTTCTGCATCAATCTTAAGTACATCTTCTACGCGATCTTTGGGCACGCCCTATATCTCTCACACAAAAGGTTTGCCTGTTATATAAGAAAGGTAAAATATAAGAAGAAAGGAAAACTAAAAATAGAGGGATAAAGAAAGTTAGGGCGCGCCCTTACTTGGTTCCGTGTTGAACTGAATCCTACTTCTGGGAATGTCGTATAAATAGAAGAAATTCTATTTCCATCCTTTTTCGTGCCTAACCTTCCCAGATGAAAAACCTTTCTTGTTGTGCTGTTTATCGACTACTAAATAGTAGTATCCGTGATTAGATTTACGGAGACTGCAGAAGTGGCTGACTTCTTCCATGGTGGGTGGAGGAAAATCTAGATCCATGTATAATATGTAGCTATTGGGTGATAATTGAAGAGGCGCCAAGTCGTACAACTCGATTACATCCCTAAGATAGGGGTGTAAGGGCAAGCCCACACCAAGAGAAATTAGCATGGGGCTGGTCACCATCCTAGGAATTTTGAAGTTTCTTTCATAGTCGAAAATATAGGGACACATCATACTCAAAGGGCGCACCCAAATTCCTTCCATGTCGTAAAATTCCATCAACCACTCTAACTGTTCATCAGAATAGCTTGAAGTTTGTCCCATACTGAACAGCTTTCTTTGCTTTTTCCTAAAATGCTTCTTCATGGCTTTAGTACATGGTTTATATTTGCTCCAGTCAAAATCTATTTCACTATCAGAAACCTCCCAATGCTCGAAGGGGACAGGTGAAGGTGCAGGAGAATTAGAGAATTGAAGAGTGTCTTCATCAAAGGAGTTAGGGGAAGTAGGTGCCCTCTGTGCTGGTTGCGGAGATAAGCTAGGAGAGATGGATTTTTAAGGAACCTTTGAGGGACCAACATCTACATTTATCCCAATCTTAACCCCCTATATCTATCTGCGTTTAATTCCTCAAGCTAGTCATTCAAGTTTGTGTCCATGGGGTTGTAGATCTTTCTTTCTAGATTAGATTTTTTTTCCTTTTCTTTGTGCCAAAGGGAAGTCGTTTAGAGAAAAATCATTTGTAAAACCGGCCATGAATTTGTCTTCTTTGAATTCTTGAATAAGGCGCGCCTCTTGTTCTAAGAACTCGGGGGTCCTATGAGCGTCTCAGAAATCTGGTTTTAAAGAAATGGCTGGAGGAGATTAGATTCCTAACTTAGTGCAGAAATATTTAAAATGATGAAAGGGAGAGGATGCGCCTTCGTCTTCTATCTGTCAAAAGAAAGGAAAAGTCAACTGAAGGTGCATCCAAAGAAAAAATAAGAAAGAGTGATTGACAGGAAAAATAGAAGACGCGCCTTAAAGAGTAATGACGCTCCCCGATTAGCATATTATCATAACATGTGTCAAAAATAGAAGAGAAATGTGAAAAGATGGCGCACCTTAATAAGATGGTGCGCCCTAAAAACGAATTTCATAAAAGTCTTTTAAGGCGCGTCCTATGCTAAGATGGCGCGCCCTAAAAAGATAATTATTTATATTTTCACTCTGAAGACCTAAAAAGTATATTCCATAGAAGCCCTTTAGGGCGCGTCCTAAATCTGAATTGGGCGCAGATTACCCTAGGGCAACAGTTGCAATTTCAGAAACATTAATTTCAATTTTGAAGCCCTATAATTATGGATCTAAAATAATACATATGATATACATATATATACATAAACAGCAGTTATGAAGAACACAAGTAGAAAAGAAGATAAACAGTCATGGTAACATGCATTACAATTTACTTGACAAAACTTAAAAATACGACAAGTTTTGTGTACCTTTTTAACTAGTAAAAATATTAACTAGAGAAAAGCTTAAAAAAAATGAAGAACTGACTATTTTCGAGAAGGTAAGGCTCTCAATCGTCGCTGATGATAATTTCTAGGGAGAGGAAAAGACAAAAGGTAAATAAAATTAAGAATAATGATTTTTTGCTTGTATTTATAGCTAACAGAGACGTGAGACAACTGTCATCAATCATGTCAATTACGAATCCCAAGAAAAGAGGAATCATTCTGAATTCAGAGGACGCGCTCTGTTGAAGGTGCGCCCTGTTTGGGAAATTAAATTTATACAAATTTTTAGCAGGTGATGAAAGAAGACAAAAATTCCAATCCTATTTTCAATAGCATATAGAATTTGGTGGATAGTTGTTATGCCCAAAATTTGTTATAAACCTTATTCGGGTCAAAAGTGGGTCAATTAGATAGGATTGGGACATTAGTGCTAAAATCAAGGAAAGATAGGGCGAGCTCACTATTCCCGGGAATCAAGGGCACGCTCTCCTTGAACACTGGATCGAGGATTCTTTGATAACTTGAGGCGCGCCCTCAGAATCTGTACAAATAGTAGACTTCGACTTCAAGAGCGCGCCCACTATGCTATGGATGATCAGGGTGCGCCTTCTGTTGAAATTTATTAAATTGGTCCTGACACATAGAAGCGTTAGGCGCGCCCTCATCAAAGGATATGGATTAAGAGAGGATTTCAATATCTTACTTGGATGAGTTATTTGGATACTTTGAGGAGGAAGAAGACTATTATTAACATATTTGTTGCAGGTACTTTATTGAAGAACTCCTTTTTGTAATGCAACCATAGAAAGGCAATGTTCGTGGTCAGAGACCTCCAAGAATATGCATGGATGGAAGGCCTCCTCCTGTAGTCAATGAGTGTCCACATTGAGGACGTGGGGTAAATTCTGGCGTGTGCTTTGGATACTCTGTCTCTGTGGTCAACGAGTGTCCTCGTTGGGAGACTTCGGAGTATCCTGCACTTTGCACCCAAAAGTTGGGGATCACTTGTCCTGCAATCTGGTAGGGGCTCCTTATTCGGGGGACAATGATGCGTCCAATATTTGGGGTGAACCACGGCTATACCTGCGTCCACGGATTAAAGAAACATCTAGTAGAGGAAGGTTATCCTTTGCCATGTAGATGCCTTATCCGCAAAGTTTTGAAGTTGTGGATGAGCCTTGAGCCTTTGTGGTTGGGCCTCATCAGATGACATTGTTAAAGCTCATAGAATATGGTTTCCAGTAGGTTTCCTACTGGGCCTCGGGACAAGAGATTTAAGACTATTAGGTTTCTTGTTCCCCAAGAACTATGTTGGCTTGATTCCCTATAAATAGGGATACATAGGCAAATTGCAAGGCGTTAGAAGTTGAGAGCGCAAATGAGACACCACTAACTCTAAGCAATCTCAGCCGCCAATAATCACAACCACCAAATACTGTTCACGTGTTCCGACGAATAATCACCATCACAGGTCTTGTTTTCGGCTACAAACTTCAAACTTTGTTGTTAACAATTAAATTCCTTCGTCAAAAACATCCAAGAAATACTAATTCAAACTTGTGACGGGAAATCATCTCATCCTCTTTTATTATCTGATCCATCTTTGTATATTTTTTAAAAGATATATATTTCTTATTACTAAATGTAGAATGGTTTAGCTTAGATTCCACAATAGTAAAATTGAAAACTGAGTAAAGTTGTCCTTCCGTAGGTTCAACATTTTAAGCGTTAAAAAATTTCGGACCAACATAAACATGGATGTAAGTATTCTGTATGTGACATACACAATTAATTTAACTGTGGTATCACAAATAAATATACTATATTGTCATGGAATCTGTGCATGATGCAATTGAATCAGTACTTACGCTATCATCGAGTAAGATGAGATTCAAGACTTTGAAGGCACTCATTTTGCTGTTGAATCCATACCATATCCTAGTTAGGCATACTTGAATTCTCCAACTTGTCTTATCAGTTGTCAAATAAGCAATTCTACTGAAGTGAGAACATTGCATTGTTTAGATGATGAGTGAAAGTATTTGTGATCAAAAGAATTTTTTTAAGGTGAGTTGATTATATGTATATAGTTCTTTTATATTGGAATATAACATAGTTGTCAACATTAATTAAAATACATAAATTATGTTGATTACTATATGCAATAACTATAGCTAACACTGTGTACATCAATACATAATCATATGTCAAATATAGTTAGATTACATAAATCATGCAATTTATAGATTATGGTTTAATTTAAATTACATGAATCATACAATTTATTTGTGATTAGGTATTTTTTTATGGAAATGATTGGTTGAATTTAAATTACATAAATCATGCACTTTATTTTTGATTGGTTAAATTTATAATGCATAAATTATGCACTTTATTTCTGATTGGCGAAATTTGAAATATGTCAAATACCGTAATATTACATGAATCGTTTGTGAGTGTTAAGAAATCATGTGTGTGATTTATGATTGATTAAATTTGAATTATTTTTTTTTGATTGATTGTAAATAAATTATGGTTGATTTTAGTTGTCAGCATTAATTACACGCTTAATTTACGTTGATGTGTGTTATGCAATATTGATAGCCAACACCTTAACTATATGAAAAGATACAGTTAAATATGAAAGATACAAACGTGCATACAAACTTTAATAAATGAATATCAATTATAAACTTAAAATTAAAAAAGAAGATTTTAAGATTAAATAAATCATGCACGTGATTTATGATTGTTTATATTTAAATTATTTGTTTAATATTGGTTGAAAATCAATCGAATATCACATTATCACATTACATGAATTCATGTTTTTCAAATATTATAAAAAAATTGACTGATATGTTATAAAATCTTTACCAAATATAAGACGATATTTTGAATATTACATTATCTTAGTATTAAAATATTACATAAAATAGGATTAGTATGTTACAAATATTTTATCAAATAAAAGACAACATTTCGAATCTCACATTATATCATTATATATATATATACCTAAGATTATTATAGAGATTTTAAAAAATAATTTAATTGAAGAAAATCCGAAATTATATACTTGTAAATTATAAATTAGTTAGTAATGGTAAAAAGACCAAAATGAAAAGATTTTGTTAAATTTATAAGTAATGTCTAAAAGTCAAAAAAAGGAAATATTTTTGAATTTGAATTTGGATTAATGTACATCTGAATTATAGTGATTAATAGCTAATTCAAGTTGATTAACATCGTGGTAAAATTTTCAAAAAAGGAAAATATTTTATGAATTCTGATTTATCCTTCGATGGATACAAAACGTATCCTCCATCATTGTCAATTGTTTTCTCCCTACTTTTCTGACATAAGTTCAAATCAAATTAATATGGTCTATATAATACTAACTCACTTGAATCCACATCATAATTATCAAAAACTATAGCATCTTTGTACTTCAAGCTAGCGGTCACGAAATCATCACTTATGATAGTGACAACTAATGGGTTATTATTAATTTGCAGACGCAAATTGACTCCATTAATCATTTCCCTCAAATTAAACTTATCGTGATATTGACAATCTACTACAATCTCAAGAGTTTGGGGACTCGCCTTGCATAACATTTAATTTAAGCTCTCATCTTTAAAAATATCCTCAATATGTTCTTTGTTGTACTTTTATACATCCTCATCATTATTTTCTTTATTGACCGCATCCATTATTGTCAAATCAGTACACGTACAATTTTTGCTACCCAGTATCTCACCTTCTTCTTCAACTATTTTTACATATTTCAAATCTTCCACATAACTTTCAATACTTGCATAACCAAACTCTTTTCTCTCTCCCTCACCCAACAAACTACCCAATTTTTTTAGGACAATTATCAAACACGTTGTCTAGATAATCGGGTTCACAATTTTCAATTATATCATTATTATGCTTAATCACAATATGCATCTTAGATTCGTAGCCCTTCGATAAAAATCAGTCCATCATCAATTGTTTCATCCCCCACCAAATTCTAATAGGCCTCTTAATTTGTTTCTCTCTCTATGTATAACAAGTCTATCCCACCACATAGATGCAATACTCATCAATCGAACTACCATCATTTTAAACTGCTTATTTTCAAAAACTTCCATTACATTAAAAAATCTATCAGCATCAATCTGCCACTTTAAAAACTCTTCAATCCCCAAAGCCCCAAAGAATAGTGGTGTATCAACATCTTGCATATTATAGTTGATATTACACTGATTACCTATATTTGACTCCATGCCAGAATTCTCACCAACATGATACTTCCTGCTTCGAGGGATTCGATATCAATTTTCTCTTTCACCTCTACATTGCTTGTTATTATTTTTCATTCAGTTTGGAAACGTATCCCCTCGATTTGTGAAAACCTTAAGAGTCGCGGTTAATACCGCCATAACCTCTTGAAAATCTTCTTGGATAATTGGTTTTATCATAATTGAATCAATTAACGAAAAGACAGGATATAGCGAACTTTGATGACAACTGACGCATCACGGGAGCGTAGGAAAAGATATCGTTAATCCTCTCAAGTAACATGAGAAATCCTTTAGTATCTTGAATCTACAAGAAAGTTTTTGAATGTACAAGGGTTTCCTGAATTCACAAGAAAGATAAGAGAAAAACTCTTAGAGTTTTAATATAATAAAAATTATCTTTTCATATGTACATCATAATATTGTTTATATAGGGATTAAAAACCTAAAATGAAATAAGAAATAAATCCTAATTAAAAATAAATAATAACTAAAAGAAGCGTGATCATGCATGATTTTTGTAGGATATGCACAATCTCTAATCCTCATGTAAGATCTCCTAGTTTTTGGCATGATCTGTTTGGCAGCCTAATCATGCCACCTTGTTATTCGTCAGCATGATAATGACATCATACATCTCCTATAGGGTAATCATGCAGATTTAGTTTTTAAAATTTTAACAAAGAAAATGCGTATTCATTTTTTGTTTTTTTGTAAATACGCATGTTGAACATGCGTATTCTTTGTAAAATCAGAAGTGAATACGTATGTTCAATATGCGTATGTTTTGTTAAAATTTAAAAGGCTGAGTACGCATCCCTGAAATACGTATTTCGTGGGTATTTTGGGCGGTTCACGCGCATTTGGGTATTTTGGGCAGTTGAAGGTGGAAAGTGGTGTATTTTGTGCATTCTTTCAAAATTGAATATCTTTACATGTCACGAAAAAATAGCATGTATATACATTTTTTGTGTATTAAAGGCACTACAAAAAAAACGGGTAAATATAATCGGAGAAAAATTTATATAAAATTTAAAATCATGTCTGCGATACACGGTTCTCGTTAATATTTTAAATTTTTATTTATCCTGTTATATTATAATTTTAAAATATTTTAATAAATATATAATAATACTAATAATAAATTTATATAAAAAGTTAATAGGATAACCTATTGTCTAGTTTAGTAGGATAATTTACTATATCTAATAGTTTAACAATTTAGTAGTTTAGCGGATGTATAACACTATTTATTTATATATTTTAATATTAGTATAAGTAGACGTAGTAATTTAATAATTTAGTAGTTTAGCGGATATACAACACTATTTTTTTTAATAACCAAAATAGGGAATAACCGTTGAACCAAATTATACCCCATTCCGATTATTATAGTATACTAGCTTATGTCCCGTGCGATGCATGAGTCTTGATTAATATTTATATTTTTTATTTCTATTTTATATAATTTTATTAAAATTTTATAAAAAAATACTAAATAATGATGATATTAATATGCTTTTTATTGTGTATAATTCCAAGTTAAGTTTAAATAGTATATCATTGATGAGATCTTATTCATAAATAATAATATAAATATTTGTTGTTGATGAGATTCAAATCTCAAAACTTCTATGCATCTTTATAAATATTAATATAAATATTTATTGTTAACGGGATTCGAACCTAAGAACTTATATGTATCTTTATAATAATAATATAAATGTTTGTTGTTGACAGGATTCGAACCTGAGAACTTGTGGAGTGTATTTTTTAGTATTTAAATATGACGGCTCTTATTATTTGATGAATAAGATCTGACGGTTGTGATTGAAAGGGATAACCAAAATAAGGTATTAACCAAACTATAAATTATACCTCATTTCGGTTATTATAGTATACTAGCTTAAAACCCGTGTGATGCACGGATCACACAAATTTTATTTAATATTATATATTTTTTTAAAAAAAATTGAATTCAATTTTGAATTTTGTTCTTTTAAAACTTTGAATGATACGATTTCATAATATTTATATTAGTAGACTTATATGTTCATAGTTTTTTAGAACATTTAAACTTATTTAAAGTGATAGAATTGGTAAGGAGGGAAATATTATTACAATGAAATTATTATCTTATTAAGGGTAAAAATATAATGTCTCCATTATGTGGGGACCTTAAAAAATATTATTTTAGTATAGTGATTACTTAATCGATTAACTATAATTCTATTAAAGATATTTGAAAGAGACAATATTATTGATTGAGCGATATAATTTTATTGATAATTTTATGTGTATTTAAAAAAAATATTTATGTTCTAATTAAAAATTTGATTTTTTAGTTCACATCAATAGGATACGAATTATACTTAGTCTAATACTAATTTAATTTATCTCGGATCAGTGGTTTATATTATTTTATTTTAGCCCAATGTCCTATATACCGACCAAATCAAACTAATTATTTTTAGTTTTATTTTATTTATTTTTAAAGTGTGGATCAATAAGATAGTTTTGTTTTATACTGAATAATTAGTATATATGATTTATTTTTGTTGGTCGAATTGTATTTTTATATTAGTTTTGTGTTAGTCTGAATCAATTATATAATATATTTTTTTATCCTAGATAAATAAAATATATTATTTTGTTTATCCAAGTTCATTTGTATAATTTTTTTAAAAGGATTGATAGTATTATTATTTTATTTTAACCCGATTCACATGATATATCAACTGAATCTTAATAATTATATTTAGTTTGCTTAAATTTAATTTAGCCCGAAGTAGCAAATTAGAATAATATAGAACTCGATATGAATTAAAATATAAATTGGTAGAAGAAGTTGAATTTAATATAAATTATAATGATATAGAGTTGGATGTAAAATAGAATTAAAATTGGTAAAGTAATAGAGAAATTTGACTTTAATATCAATTAGAATTAGAATTTAATTAGAATTAGAATTGATCGACCCAATAATTAGAATTGGAATAATTAAGTTAGGGTAATTAAGTAATTTCTGCAAGTACCGACCGACCGACTACAAAATTTTTAATGTTTCGTCTATTATAATATAGTAAATTTTTAATGTTTCGTCTATTATAATATAGTATAGATAGATGTTTTTATTATGGGAAGGGGTGTTTCTTGGAAATGGTATATTCTTAAATATTTATTAAATAGTTATAGATATAATAAATCTTTTACTTTATTTTCATAACGGTATCTGGTTTAATGAAGGTGTTTGCTTTATAATATTTTCAGTATATCAATTTATATAGATAGGAAAGTTTTAATAATTTTTTGGAAGGTGTTAACCGACTAACCAAAAGAAACCATGTTTCGCTTATAATAATATAGTATAGATTATAATAATATAGAACTCGATATGAATTAAAATATAAATTAGTAGAAAGAAGTTGAATTTAATATAAATTATAATGATATAGAGTTGGATATAAAATAGAATTGAAATTGGTAAAGTAATAGAGAAAGTTGACTTTAATATCAATTAGAATTGATCGACCCAATAATTAGAATTGGAATAATTAAGTAAGGATAATTAAGTAATTTCAGCAAGTACCGACCGACCGATTACCAAATTTTTAATGTTTCGTCTATTATAATATAGTAAATTTTTAATGTATCGTCTATTATAATATAGTATAGATAGATGTTTTTATTATGGGAAGGGGTGTTTTTTTGGAAACGGTATATTCTTAAATATTAATTGAATAGTTATAGATATAATAAATTTTTTACTTAATTTTGATAACCGTATCTTGTTTAATGAAGGTGTTTGCTTTATAATATTTTCAGTAGATCAATTTATATAGATAGGAAAGTCTTAATATTTGTTTTGGAAGGTGTTAACCGACTAACTAAACAATTTTGTTTTACTTATAATAATATAGTATAGATAGAGTACGATATAAAATAGAATTGAAATTGGTAAAGTAATAGAGAAAGTTGACTTTGTTAGGAATATGTGTATTAGTTTGATGATAAGTTAAGCAAAACACTTAAGTAGAAATCTAGTGTTTGTAGCCTCAACGGATAAGACCATCTTGGCTATCCGTTGAAGGAGTAGCTTTACTAAGCAATAAGTTTAGTAATGTAGCACATTTCACTCTCTGGTATCAAGCTGTAATTCTTAGATGTTGTTAGGAAATAATCAGTCATGTTGACTACTAATGGATGTACAAATAGGAGGGCTAATTGTAAATATTTTATGCCTTGTAATTTTGTATAAGTGAAGAAGTGTCAACGGATATTGAAGACCTTCAACGGATAAGAAACAAAGCTTCAACGGATGTCACTAATGCTTCAACGGATAATATCCATCAACGAATAAGTGCTTCAACGGATAAAGACTTCAACTGATAATGCATCAACGGATAAAGCTTCAACGGATAAAGCCTTAACGGATAAGGCATCAACGGATGAAAGCTTCAACGGATGCTTAGTTCATTAGCAGTTGATAGTGACAATTCACAAGCTGACAGAGGCACATGGATTGGCAGAGACATACTGGAATGTGGAAGCCTCTAGGAGGAATCAAGAAAATGCAGCATTTCCATTCTGATGCAAACAAGGAAGTATTCAAAGATTTACAGATTATCCTAGATTGCATTGGATAGAGAAATGAAGAAGAAACATGTGAAGAATCTTTTCAATTGTATTTTACAGTTTATCTTCACTTGTAAACTTGGTGATATATAAACCAAGTAGCAGCTAGTAATTAGACATGAATTTTCCTTGAGCTGTTTAGAAATATCAAAAGAGAAAATCATCTAGTTTGTACTAGGAAGCAGCTGTGATTTAATTCTTTGAATCACAGATTTTCTGAAATAACACATCTCTAGTGGAACAACAAATCCACCAGAAAAGTTTTTTTAGTTCTTTGTGTTTATTACATTTGTGGTTGAATATATATCTGTCTGCATCAGCTTCAAGAAATTCACACACATTTGATCACTCAAACACTTAGCCTTAGAAACTGCTCAAAACTTGAAAAAGTTTTGAGATTTACATTCAACCCCCCTTCTGTAAATCTCATTGTTAGTCCACTGGGAATAACAATTGGTATCAGAGCAAGCTCTTAACATACAAAGAGTTTAAAGATCTATTCTGCTAACATCATGAGTGCACAGAAGAATCCTCCTGCTAACATCATGAATAGGAAGGATATTGGTGTAAAGATCCCAGTCCTGGAAAAAGATAATTATCATCACTGGAAAGTGAAGATGCATTTACATCTTCTTTCTCAAGATGAAAGCTACATCAACTGTATTGAAAATGGTCCTCACATCCCTCACAAAGTAGCCACAGCTGCTACTGCAACAGTTGCTGTTGGACAGTCCATTCCCAAGCCAAAAGCAGAATGGACTATTGAAGACATGGAAGAAATCCGCAAGGATAAGAGAGCCATGAACATTTTGTTTAATGGCTTAGATCAAGATATGTTTGACAATGTCATCAATAGCCAAACTGCAAAGGAAGTTTGGGATACTGTACAAATCATCTGTGAAGGTACTGAGCAGGTCAGAGAAAACAAGATGCAGCTTCTTATTCAACAGTATGAATATTTTCACTTTGAAGAAGGTGAATCACTAAATGATACCTTCAACAGGTTTCAGAAACTGTTGAATGGATTGAAGCTGTATGGTAGAGTATACCAAGTCAAGGATTCCAACTTAAAATTTCTTAGGTCTCTGCCAAAGGAGTGGAAGCCCATGACTGTCTCCTTGAGAAATTCTCAAGATTATAAGAACTTCACACTTGAAAGATTATATGGAATTCTGAAGACTTATGAACTTGAAATGGAGGAGGATGAGCTGTTGGAAAAGGGAAAGAGAAAATGAGGAACAGTTGCTCTTGTAGCTGACAGTGTGAAGATGGAAGCCAGGAATGAGGAGAAGACAATACCAAGTCTCAAAATTGGCACAAGCAAATCAGAATCAAGCAAGGGTAAAGAGCAAGTTGCTGAGGATGAAGACAATTCCAGTCAGGATGAATCTGATGATATTGAAGAACATTTGGCCTTTCTGTCCAGGAGGTTTGCAAAAATGAAGTTCAGGAAAAACACAAAGTTCACTAAGCCAAACAAAAACATGGTGGACAAATCAAAGTTCAAATGTTACAACTGTGGCATTAGTGGACACTTTGCAAGTGAGTGTAGGAAGCCAAATTCTGAGAAAAAGAAATTTGAGCAAGTTGATTACAAAAAGAAGTATTTTGATTTGCTCAAACAAAAGGAAAGAGCTTTTCTCACTCAAGATGATTGGGTAGCAGATGGGGTAAATGAAGATGATGATGTGGAATATGTCAACCTAGCCCTGATGGCTAATTCTGATGAAAATGAAACTAGTTCATCAAGCAACCAGGTAATTACTACGGATCTCTCTCAGCTTTCTAAACATGAATGTAATGAAGCCATAAATGATATGACCAATGAATTATATCATTTGCGTGTTTCTCTTAAATCACTAGCAAAAGAAAACACTAGGATCAAGGAGAATAATGTGTTTTTAAGTGATAGAAATGCTGTGTTAGAGGATCAGGTAATTGACCTTGAAAAGATGAAACTTAAATGCTTGACTGTTGAGAGTGAACTAGCAGAAGCTGTTAAGAAAGTAGAAATTCTTTCTACACAGTTAGAAAGTGAGCAAGAGGTAATCAAGGCCTGGAAAACATCTAGGGATGTTAGTGAAAGGAATATGTCCTAAGTCCAATCAGGTATTTGGATTTAGGAATAACTCTTTATGTAATCTATTTTGATTTCATTGATATTAATAAAAAAAACTTGTTTTGTTTTTTGTTACGGGCTCTATCTATTTAAGTGTTTAAATAAGATATACCATAGTTTAGAGTAAAGCTTTTTATGGATTATGATGAGATCATAATAGTGAGACCTAAAAAGATGATAATTCTAAACTTAAATAGTTCCTGGTCGTAGGATTACTAACTGGTAATTAATAATCCGCAAAGATTGGTACATACTATGCTTGCTTCATTATGAAGGATGTCTGTTCTCATAGACATTTGTGTGGTGACACTATAGCTAGTATGTAGGTGCTTATTATAGAATAAGTTCACTGAACATGACTCGCACAGCTGAACAACTGATGGAGTTCACTCACGTGTCAGCAGTTGTTCGCTTAGTGATAGTTGTACGAGTATCCTTAGACTTGAGGTCATCATAGTCATCTTGTGTACACTGAACTATGCTTTGGTTTAGTTCTTAGTCTCTAGGGATAATTATTAGGGCTCTTCTGGGTATAGGAATTTGTACACGAAGATAGTGTATGATCAATAAAGGATCTACCCCTTCCAGTGAAGGAAGAGAATGTTCAAGGCTGATCCACTTATGCTAGTTCAGGAATCTCTGGCCAGAGTGAATGAAATTAGAAAGGAGTTTCTAATTTGCATAGAACTACGCATAGTAAATGGTAAGCAAGTGATTGAATTAGATAGGCTTGACACGAGATCCATGCCTTGTATTTAATCGGAACGTTGTAGGGTAGAAGGAGTTTATTATACGGTAACTATTCACTGACAGGTTCTTGGTATTCTAAGCAGTGAATTCATATTATCCGGATAGTCGCGATATGTTGAGAAGCATCACTCACGATATAGAATAAATGTGATTAATTAATTAATCATATTTAATAAATTAGAGAATTTATATAAATAATGATAAAATAGTTTTATTATTATTTATTTCTACTACCGGCTTAATATTGAACCTATAGGGTCACACCATAAAAAGAGAATGATTTTATGGTGGAGGAATTAATTAATAATGGCTAATAATTATTTATTTGTGAAATAAATAATTAATTGGCAAATTTAATAATTGATTAAATGAGATTTAATTGATTATAAATTAATTAAGAAAAGTTCTTAATATTATTAATTAAGGATTTAATTTTTGGAAATTAAATCAAGAGAGAGAATTATTTCTAAAGTGTTTAGAAAAAGGATTAATAATTAAAAGATGTTTTATTTATTAATGAGAATAATAAATGGGATAATAATAATAATATTTATGGGAAAATTTTAGCTGAAAATTTTGCCTATAAATACACTATTATAGACCATATTTTATTCTAACCCCAGAAACCCAAAAGTTTTAGAAAACCAAATTCTCTCCACCTCCTCCTCCTCCTAAAAGTCGTTTTCTTGGTGGATACCGGTGGAGTGCTTCACACTTGAGGAGCAACTGCTAAGGATCTCTGATCGTTGTCTCCGAATTGTTTTTAAATGTTAGATTCGATCCCTCAAATTTTTATTCACGATTTATATGCTTTTATTTGGATTTTGTATGTGTAAAAGTGTTTTTCCATGCCCCCGCTGCGTTTAAAATCCTACAATGGTATCAGAGCATAGGTTGTATGCATATAGACCTGTGGTAAAAATTTCAGAATTTTATGTGCTTGTATGAATTAATTATGATTTTTACAAGTTATATCAAGGATTAATTTTGTCTGATGAGAAATCGTTTCTCAGAATAATTTTGAATGTTGATCTGGGTTCTACAAGTGTTGTAGATCGTCTGGGTATTTTTTTCATAATTTTTGGATGTATAGATTTTTTATTATGAATTTTTGAAGTTGTTTCAATTAAAATTCGTAATTAAATAATTATATATATATAAATTAAAGTATGTTTGTAAAGTCTGTACATCTGCATATGCTGTTCTACTGTTGATTGCACGGGAGAAAGAAAAGTACAGGTTTTGTCAGGCGCGGAAATCCATGCGAGGAGGACGGCGGCGGCTGCAAAAAGAAAAAAAAATAAGGGTGTAACGCATTCCGGGAATGCGTTACACACCCGTGGCGCATTCACGGAATGCGTTACACCCTTTAATGGCTGAAAAGGGGTCTAACGCATCACCGGAATGCGTTACAGACCCTGTAACGCGTTCCTGTAATGCGTTATAGCCCTTCTGTTGATTTTAAAATTGATTTTCTAGGAGTTTCGTAACTCCGTTTTAGGCGTGCAATATACCGTTGGATTCATTTTTTCAAGACGGATCTAATGGAGTGATCAATTTTAGTTTATATAAAAGTTTTGAACTGTTTATATTTCCATGAAGTGTTTTAAAGCTATTTTTGACTGTTTTTAATTGCTTTTAAATGCTTCAAGTGATACATAGAGATGTATAATGCTTAGACTAATGTGCTAGATGATGTAACATGTCTACCTTGATGTTTATTCATGTTGATATATGTGATATATGCTTAGTTTATCATGCGATGATAGATTTAGGTGAACTTAAATAAACATAAGGCGTTTGTTAGACAACCTAGTATAGTGAAATTGTTTCAAAACCTTAATAATAATATTATGAATACAATCATGAGATTCTTGTGTTTATGAAACACGTAATTGAATATGAATTTTCGATATGAGAGAAAGGATGATTCTGTCAACAACAGATTTCTATCTGTAAGAAAGGGTTATTAAGTGACGCCTTTTGACAATGCTCCACCCGATCTGGGAATCGTCTGATTATTGATTATTGATTTGAAATATTTAATTTAAAAGGAAGAATCTCTTTATAATATGATTATGATTGTGATGTAATATAATCCCTCTAAAATTAAATAATATCAAGTAGTAATTGGCCAATGATACAACGGGCTTGTGTCGGTCATTGCCTTCCAACATGATAGAAAGTAGTTCTTATTTTTGAATCATTGTCGTTTCGTGCCACAGCCGAGGGCTTTGATTTCGAAATAAGAAATACTTGTCTATTACATAGAGATGTGTACATTGAATAAGAATCTAAAGGTCGTTACGTGCCACAGCCGTGGGCTTTTGGGGACTGATTCAATTGTACGGAATGTTGGGTTAGACTTGACTTAGAATATTGAGTTTGTCGTGCCACAGCCGTGACTCAATTATTCAAGAGGCTACAGTTTGATTAGGGAATAACATTAGATGTAATTGACAAGAGTTGTCTGCCTATTGAACATTACATGGCGTTTCGTGCCACAGCCGGGGTTGTGTAATGGAATGTAGGATCCCTATTCCCACTAGCATTATGAATGCTTAATTTTTCATGTAGGGGGTTGAATAAATTAGGAAAACTAGTGGGAGCCACTTATGAATAAAGACCCGATTCATATAGTGTTTTGAAATGAAATCAAACATTTGCTAAGTGTTGTTATGTGTTTATCATTTACAGATTTACTTTGTACGTTATGTCTTCTGCACTATCACTCAGGAGCATACTAGATGCTCACAAATTGACTGGTCCTAAGTATACTGACTGGCTTCGAAACTTGAGAATTGTTCTCAGGATTGAGAAGCTGGAATACGTGATTGACTCACCTAAGCCTACTGAACCTGCTAGTGATACACATAATGATGAACACGTTGTGTATCGTAAGTGGATATATGATGCAAATGTTGCTCAATGCATCATGCTAGCTTCCATGAACATTGAGCTACAGAAGCAACATGAGCATATGGATGCTCACACTATCCTAATGCATCTACAAGAGTTGTATGATGTGGCAGGGAGGACAGCTCGATATGAGATATCGAAGGAGTTGTTCGGTTGTAGGATGTCTGAGGGATCATCTGTGAATGACCATGTACTTAAGATGATCAATTTGATTGAACGTCTTGGACAACTTGGTTTTTCCATGGATGGGGAGCTTAGCCAAGACTTGGTCTTGCAATCGCTTCCGAGTTCGTTCTCACAGTTTGTTGTGAACTTTCACATGAATAAGTTGGATGTCAGCCTGCCTGAACTCCACAACATGTTGAAGATTGCGGAATCGAATTTTCCCCCTAAGAAGAGTTCTGTTCTTCTAATTGGTGAAGGTTCTAATCCTAAGAAAAGGAAGAGGAACTCTTCCAAGAAGAAGAAAGTAGGTGAGAAAACGCCGGTTCCACCAAAAGCTGAAGACCCCAAGAGCAAAGTTGTTTGCTTTCACTGTAACAAGGTGGGGCACTGGAAGAGGAGCTGCAAGGTTTACCTTGCAGAATTGAAGAAGAAGAAGGGTAGTGAGACTACCGCTTCTGATTCAGGTATGTTCATGATAGAAGTGAATATGTCATTAAATCAAATTTCTACTTGGGTATTAGATATTGCCTGTGGTTCTCATATCTGCAATTGTTGCAGGGACCAAGGAGAAGTAGGACTCTTGAAGAAGAGGAGGTGATTCTACTGATGGGAAATGGAGCAAGAGTTGCTGCTGAAGATGTAGAATCATTTCATTTACATATGCCTACGGGCAAGACTATTGTTTTAAATAATTTTTATTTTGTTCCCTCGATTGTGAGGAATATTATTCCCATGTTAGACTTGGCTGGATTTTCATTTATTGAGAATAATGAATGATCTATTCTTATAGATAATATTCTTTATGGACGTGGTGCTTTAAATAATGGTCTGTATATATGTGACATAATTTACTTCAGATTGAACAAACTAATAAAAGAAAAGGGATGATGAAAATCTCACTTTATAGTGGCATTGCAGTCTCCATTTAGTAGACATGGAGAGAGGACTGCAAATTTGCTAGGAATGGTACACACAGATGTATGTGGATCAATGTCTACGCAAGCCATGGGTGGATTTTCATACTTCATTACTTTCATAGATGATAGATTTGGATTCGGATATGTGTTTGATGAAACACAAGTCTGAGGCCTTTGAAAAGTTCAAAGAATATAAGTATGAAGTGCAGAAACAACCAAACATAGTATTATAACTCTTCGATCAGATTGAGGTGGTGAATACTTTAATGGAGTGTTTCTAGATTATCTCAAAATAAATGGTATAGTCTCCCAGTGGACTCCTCCAGATTGGTATCTGAAAGGAGAAATCGAACTTTGTTAGACATAGTTCGGTCCATGATGAGCTATGCAAATCTTCCAGTATTCCTATAGGGTTATGCATTGGAAACCTCAGCATATTTACTGAATAAGGTGCCTTCCAAATCTGTTCCTCAAACTCCGTATGAGATATGGAAAGAAAGGAAACCGAGTCTTAAACACGTTAAGATTTGGGGATGTCCAGCTTATGTCAAGTAAGTTGACCCAGATAAGCTGGAATATCGATCCGTAAAATGTAGTTTTGTGGGATATCCTAAAGAGACTTTAGGGTATTACTTTTACACCGATCATCGGGTGTTTGTATCCAGACATGCTACCTTCTTAGAAAAGAGTTTATCCTTGAAGGAAACAATGGGAGCAAAATTGAACTTGATGAAGTTCAAGAAGCACAAACTACTACGGATCAAGTGGAAACACCTGTTCTGACTGAACAACCTTTTGTGGAACAGCCCATTTGTAGGTTAGGGATAGTATCTCGCCAACCTGAGAGGTAATATGGCCTTGTCATTGAGAATGACAATGAGCTGTCGATCATTGATGATGACGACCCTGTGACCTATAATGAGGCTATGAGTAGTGTTGACTCAGAGAAATGGCATAGTGCCATAAAATCCAGAATGGAATCTATGTATACGGTATACAAAAGATAGATTATAGCAGACGGCCAGGTGGAGACCTATAAGGCCAGGCTTGTGGCAAAAGAATTCAAACAAAGGCAATGGATTGACTTTGATGAAGCCTTTTACCTGTAGCCCTGTTAAAATCAGTTCGGATTTTGCTTGCGATTGCTGCTTACTACGACTATGTAATCTGGCATATAGCCAGATGGTTTTCTTTCCAAGGGAAATGAAAACCTAGTGTGTAAGCTATTGCGAACCATATATGGTTTAAAGCAGGCTTCTCGTAGATGGAACATTCGTTTTGATGAGACAATCAAAGAAGTTTGATTTTATCAAAAAAAAACGTAGATGAACCATGCGTCTACAAAAGGATTAGTGGGAGCGCAGTAACATTTCTTGTATTGTATTGAATTAGAGTTGACACACATAACGACATAGCAGACCAACTCACAAAGCTACTTTATGAAAGTCACTTTGATCGTCATAATGATAGGATAGGTATTAGATACCAAAGTGATTGGCTTTAGTACAAGTGGGAGATTGAAAGAAATATGTCCTAAGTCCAATCAGGTATTTGGATTTAGGAATAACTCTTTATGTAATATGTTTTGATTTCATTGATATTAATAAAAAAACTTGTTTTGTTTTTTGTTACGGACTCTATCTATTTAAGTGTTTAAATAAGATATACCATAGTTTAGAGTAAAGCTTTTTATGGATTATGATGAGATCATAATAGTGAGACCTAAAAAGATGATAACTCTAAACTTAAATAGTTCCTGGTCGTAGGATTACTAACTGGTAATTAATAATCCGCAAAGATCGGTACATATTATGCTTGCTTCATTATGAAGGATGTCTGTTCTCATAGACATTTGTGTGGTGACACTATAGCTAGTATGTAGGTACTTATTATAGAATAATTTCACTGAACATGACTCGCACAGCTGAACAACTGATGGAGTTCACTCACGTGTCAGCAGTTGTTCGCTTAGTGATAGTTGTACAAGTATCCTTAGACTTGAGGTCATCATAGTCATCTTGTGTACACTGAACTATGCTTTGGTTTAGTTCTTAGTCTCCAGGGATAATTATTAGGGCTCTTCTGGGTATAGGAATTTGTACACGAAGATAGTGTATGATCAATAAAGGATCTACCCCTTCCAGTGAAGGAAGAAAATGTTCAAGGCTGATCCACTTATGCTAGTTCAGGAATCTCTGGCCAGAGTGAATGAAATTAGAAAGGAGTTTCTAATTTGCATAGAACTACGCATAGTAAATGGTAAGCAAGTGATTGAATTAGATAGGCTTGACACGAGATCCATGCCTTGTATTTAATCGGAACATTGTAGGGTAGAAGGAGTTTATTGTACGGTAACTATTCACTAACAGGTTCTTGGTATTCTAAGCAGTGAATTCATATTATCCGGATAGTCGCGATATGTTGAGAAGCATCACTCACGATGTAGAATAAATGTGATTAATTAATTAATCATATTTAATAAATTAGAGAATTTATATAAATAATGATAAAATAGTTTTATTATTATTTATTTCTACTACCGGCTTAATATTGAACCTACAGGGTCACACCATAAAAAGAGAATGATTTTATGGTGGAGGAATTAATTAATAATGGCTAATAATTATTTATTTGTGAAATAAATAATTAATTGGAAAATTTAATAATTGATTAAATGAGATTTAATTGATTATAAATTAATTAAGAAAAGTTCTTAATATTATTAATTAAGGATTTAATTTTTGGAAATTAAATCAAGAGAGAGAATTATTTCTAAAGTGTTTAGAAAAAGGATTAATAATTAAAAGGTGTTTTAATTATTAATGAGAATAATAAATGGGATAATAATAATAATATTTATGGGAAAATTTCAGCTGAAAATTTTGCCTATAAATACACTATTATAGACCCTATTTTATTCTAACCCCTGAAACCCAAAAGTTTTAGAAAACCAAATTCTCTCCACCTCCTCCTCCTCCTAAAAGTCATTTTCTTGGTGGATACCGGTGGAGTGCTTCACACTTGAGGAGCAACTGCTAAGGATCTCTGATCGTTGTCTCCGAATTGTTTTTAAAGGTTAGATTCGATCCCTCGAATTTTTATTCACGATTTATATGCTTTTATTTGGATTTTATATGTGTAAAAGTGTTTTGCCATGCCCCCGCTGCGTTTAAAATCCTACAGTTAGTGTTCAGATTGCAAAGGTTCAGGGAATTGAATCATTCTGTGAGGATGCCTGGAAGAAAAACAAAAAGGAGTTAGAATTAATTGATGGATTGTCAATGGATGTGGAATCAACGGATGATGAAAGTTATCCGTTGAAGGAAGAAAAGGAGCATCCGTTGAAGGCTCATCAATTAAAACAGGCAAGTTCTTTTAAAAATAAAAGTCTCAATAAAAAGAATGATTCAACTCTCAAGAACTTTGTCAAAGAAGGAGCTAGCACATCCAGAGATGTCAGTAAGGTGAATATAGGACACATGACTTTAGATCAGCTAAAAGATAGGCTTAAGTTGGTTGAGGATAAGAAGGAAACTAAAAGAAAATCTAAAAGAAATGGGAAGGTAGGGATTAATAAACATAACAATTACACACCTGATAGGTATGCTCCTAGAAAAAGCTGTGTGCATTGTAAAAGTGTTAATCACCTATCTGATAATTGCAAATCTGTTAAAAATGCTCCCATGCCTTCAAATCCCTCCATGCCTAAAATGTCTATGTCACCTCTGCATGCTATGCCTGTTATGTCTCACCAGAATCCCCATGCACATTTTGCAAATATGCCATATATTAACAATCCTTATTTTACTGCATTTAGTATGCCTCAAATGCCATACAATATGCCTATGTGGAATAACATGTTTGCACAACCTATGCCTTATCAAATTCAAACAAATGTGTTAAATGATTCTGTGACTAACCCTACACTTCAACCAACCACATCTGAGACCAAGGGTGACCCAAAGTTACCTAAGTCAAAAGATGCAGGAGGAATGAAGTCTAGGAAAAAGACTAACAAGGCTGGACCCAAAGAAACTTGGGTACCAAAATCAACTTGATTGATTTTGTTATGTGCAGGGACAAAGAAGGAATCTATGGTACTTGGACAGTGGTTGTTCAAGACACATGACAGGAGTTTTCACCCTGCTCACAGAGTTGAAGGAGAGAGCTGGCCCTAGCATAAACTTTGGAGATGACAGCAAAGGATTCACTATGGGATATGGCTTGATTTCAAAAGAAAATGTCATCATTGATGAAGTTGCATTGGTTGATGGTCTCAAACACAATTTATTGAGCATCAGTCAACTATGTGACAGAGGGAATACTGTTTCCTTCAATTCTGAAGCCTGTATTGTCACAAGTAAAAAGGACAATAAAGTGGTTCTAACTGGAGTTAGAAAAGGGAATGTGTACTTAGCTGATTTCAACTCTACAGATGCAGAATCCATAACTTGTCTTCTCAGCAAAGCAAGTCCAGTTGAAAGTTGGCTATGGCACAAGAAGCTGTCCCATTTGAATTTCAAGACAATGAATGATCTAGTCAAAAAGGACTTAGTTAGAGGAATGCCTCTAGTGGAATTCACAAGGGATGGGCTGTGTGATGCTTGTCAGAAAGGAAAGCAAAAGAAAGTATCATTCAGTAAGAAGCTTGAATCTGCAATTGATGAACCACTACAACTTCTACACATGGATCTTTTTGGACCAGTCAATGTATTGTCAATTTCAAGGAAAAGATATTGCCTAGTGATTGTAGATGATTTCTCAAAGTTTTCATGGGTTTATTTTCTTGAATCAAAGGATGAATCTAGTGAAATCATCATCAATCATATCAAGCAAGTCAACAATCATCCTGATTTCAAAGTAAGGAATATTAGGAGTGACAATGGAACTGAGTTCAAGAATTCAACCATGAAGTTGTTCTGTGAAGAAAGTGGGATCATGCATGAGTTCTCAGCTCCAAGAACTCCACAACAAAATGGTGTGGTGGAAAGGAAGAACAGATCACTAATTGAAGCTGCAAGGACAATGCTTGTAGAGTCAAAACTCCCAACTTATTTTTGGGCTGAGGCTGTTAACTGTGCATGTTACACTCAGAATATTTCTCTAATCAATCAGGCAAAATGCATGACTCCCTATCAATTATTCAAGAGAAGAAAACCAACTTTAAACTTTCTACATGTCTTTGGTTGCAAATGCTACATCTTAAGGAATCAATCTGATCACAAAGGGAAGTTTGATGCAAAGGCTGATGAAGGAATATTTGTTGGTTATTCTGCTGGAAAATCTTATAGGGTCTACAATCTAAGAACCAACATTGTTATGGAATCTGTACATGTTGTGTTTAATGATAAAAAGATTGATGGACTAACAGATGAGGGACATCATGAAGGACTCAAATTTGACAACATTGAGATATACTGTGATGATAGTGAAAGTGAGAATGATGAAGAAGGCATCTCAAGAAGAATTCAGAATCTGCCTTTGGATAATGCACAGAATGCTGCATCCGTTGAAAGTCACAATTCAGCTTCCGTTAAAAGAAGCAATGCAGCATCCGTTTAAAGACAAAGTGCATCATCCGTTGAAGTTCATAATGAAGCATCCGTTGATCACAGTCTGTCAACGGATAATCAATTCACTTCATCAGTTGATAGAGCTCCCAATTCCTTTCAAAGGATCAGCAACTCAGGGGGAGTTTCAACAAATCAACATTCTATCTCACATCATGACAATACTGAGGCAACCTCATCTAGGGCTAATCTACCACCTCAAAGAAAATGGACCAAGAATCACCCTTTTGAACTGATCATTGGTGATGCTACATCAAAAGTACAAACTAGAAGGGCTACTCAAGATGAATGTCTGTATAGTAGCTTTCTATCACAGGAGGAACCTAAGAGAGTGGAAGAAGCTCTATTGGATCCAAATTGGATTTTAGCAATGCAAGAGGAGCTAAACCAATTTGAGTGGAACAAAGTATGGAAGCTGGTACCCAAGCCAAAGAACAAGAGTTCTATTGCCACAAAATGGGTATTCAGAAACAAGATGGATGAAAATGGCATTGTCATAAGGAATAAAGCCAGATTGGTTGCTAAAGGCTATTCTCAACAAGAGGGAATAGATTTTGATGAAACATTTGTTCCAGTTGCCAGACTTGAAGCCATCAGAATCTTTCTAGCCTATGCAGCTAATGCCAATTTCAAAGTCTATCAGATGGATATCAAGAGTGCATTTCTAAATGGGGAATTGGAAGAAGAAGTTTATGTAAGCCAACCTCCAGGTTTTGAAGATCCAAATTTTCCAGACCATGTGTATTATCTGTTGAAAGCACTCTATGGACTAAAGCAAACACCTAGAGCCTGGTATGAGACTTTGTCAAAGTTCCTTCTAGATAATCACTTCACAAGAGGTACTGTTGACAAAACTCTCTTCTTTAGAAATGTTAATGGCTCTAAGATACTTGTACAAATTTATGTAGATGATATTATATTTGGATCTACTGATGATAAGCTTTGTAAAAAGTTTGCTAAATTAATGCAAAGTAAATATGAAATGAGCATGATGGGAGAGCTAACATACTTTCTTGGTTTACAAGTTAAACAAGTTAGTGGTGGAATTTTCATTAGTCAAACTAAATATATTTATGATCTTTTAAAGAAGTTTGACTTAATGGATTGTTCACCTGCAAAAACTCCCATGGCCACTGCCACTAAGCTTGAATTAAACAAGGCTGAAAAGTCTGTGGATATTACAAGTTATAGAGGCATGGTTGGCTCACTTTTATATTTAACTGCTAGTAGACCTGATATAATGTTTTCTACATGTCTCTGTGCTAGATTTAAAGCTGACCCTAAAGAATCTCACTTAGTGGCTATTAAAAGAATTTTCAGATATCTCAAGGGGACTCCAAATCTAGGAATTTGGTACCCTAGAGAGTCTGGTTTTGATCTAATTGGCTACTCAGATGCAGATTATGCAGGTTGCAAAATAGACAGGAAAAGCACAACAGGCACCTGTCAATTTCTAGGGAATAAGCTTGTATCATGGTTCAGCAAGAAGCAGAATTCTGTTTCCACATCAACAGCTGAAGCTGAGTACATTGCTGCTGGTAGTTGCTGTGCACAGATACTATGGATGAGGAATCAACTATTTGACTATGGTCTGACTGTTGACAAAATTCCAATATTCTGTGACAACACAAGTGCCATTGCCATTACTGAAAATCCAGTGCAGCACTCAAGAACCAAGCACATTGATATCAAGTACCACTTCATTAGGGAACATGTGATGAAAGGTACAGTGGAACTTTATTTTGTTCCAAGTGAAAAGCAGATTGCAGACATATTTACCAAGCCACTTGATGAATCAACATTCACAAGATTAGTAAGTGAGTTAGGTATGCTTAATTATTCATAATCTATGTCATCTATATAATCTGTCTTGAAGCCTGAAATGAAATTTGCTGCAAGAACAAAGTTGGCTTTAATTAAGACTTATCCTATCAACGGATATTCTCTATCCGTTGAAAGCCAAAATTGTTCTATCAACGGATATTCATTATCCGTTGAAAGACAAATACATTTCTGGTAATTTTATCCTTCAACGGATAAAATGGTGTTGTTCATCAATGGATAACTATTTCCTTATCCGTTGAAGTGTCACGTCAGTTACTATAAGTGAGTCACAGCCGTTGATTCTTTTACTCAACCGTTGATACAGATATACAGTGTTGTATGTAATTGTATTTAAGGTAGTTTTCAGAATTTCTACAGTTTTATTTGTTCTTGAACGGCTGTAACTTACTTAAAATTATCATTCAATCATTTTATTTACGTTTTAATTCAAGAAAGTATAAAAGCCCAATTGAACTCTTATTCTCACTTTACGCTTTCTTGCAATTCTTATTCTCTTTCTCTCTAAATTCTCAAGTTTTTCTCTGCAACCTCTACTCACAACAATGGCACCAGTAGTCAAAATTATGTCTCAAACAGGATTTGTTTATGAAAAGAATAATTTCATAGCCTTGGTTGAAAAGAATGAAGCCCATTCTGATTATCACAAGATGATGAACTTCATCAAAAACTGCAAACTAAGCTATGCAATGCTGGAAGCCCCAACCATCTACTGTGAGGTGATTGAGGAGATTTGGACAACTGCAGAGTTCAACTCCACAGATATGACTATTGCCTTCTCGCTCAAAGGTAAGGACTATTGCATTAATTGTGATGATTTACAATCTTGCTTTAAGTTGCCTGAGAATAATGCCATGACACCACACACTGATAAAGATGTCTCTGCTATGCTAGATTCCATAGGCTATGCTTTTGATTCTGCTAGTTTGGGTAGTATTAGAAGGAAATGCCTTAGGAAAGAATGGAGTTTTCTTGGAGATGCCTTTATTAAGGTTTTCTCTGGGAAGATTAGCAATTTTGATGCTATCACTTCATCTCTTGTTAATATGCTCTATATGCTAGTTTCTGATAGGTACTTTAATTTTAGCAACTGTGTTATGCTAGAATTAGGTTCCAGATTAGGTAACAAAGCTAATAGACCACATAACATCTACTATGCTAGATTCTTTATGTTATTGGCTAACCATGTTGCTGAAGGTTTGGTTATAACCAATGAGAATAATAAACTCAAATGCTGGGCACAAGAGAAAAGGGTCCTTGCAGACCTTTTGAGAATGAACCTCAAAAACCAGGTGCCATTGGTATACTTGCCAATCATGAATGCACCACAGGTAAGTGAGGTAAATACTTCTATAACTCCTACTATTTCCAACCTCAATGTTTCTTTGCCTTCTAGTGTGGCTATGGAACCTGTGTCTTTGTCCAAACAGGCTCCTACCAAAGCCACCAAATCTAAAGTTTCCAAAGTCAAGTCAAAGAAACCTACCTCTGTTGTTTCTTAAAAGACAACAGTTGTAACAACTACCATAAACCCTGAAGGGAGTGAACAGGGTGTGAGTGGTGAGGGGAGGGGTGAACATCAAAAAGCCCCCCAGGATAAGGTGGGAGAGGTGAGTGGTACCCAAACCAGCCAAGCCACAGTCTCTCAAAAGACTGTGGTGGTTCAAAAGGAGTCCAACACATCCCTAGTTGCATCCTCCCAAAAGGATGTAACTATTGAAAATAGTCCTCAACCAGGGACACAGAACAAAAGAGGGAGGGACACTGAAGCCACACATTCACCATTTAAAGCCTTTTCAAGGAAGAAGAAGGCCAAAACCCTAGTTTCCACACAAGGGACACACACAGCACAGATACATCCACCAGTATTTATGCCTTCTCAAATTCAGCTTGATGTGATTCCAGCAAATGTGGAATCACAACCCCATTCTCTCAATATAGAAACACACCCTTCATCAAACTCTCCAACACCCTCTCTGGATGTGGATATGATATTCACATCAATTCCTGATTCTCCCTCATTAAAACTCAGGGAGGAGCCCCACTCAAAACCTGATGATCATCATCTTTTAGATGATTTGTTGGATCATCAGCCAATTCTTTCAGATGTAGTTGAAGAATCTGTGTTACTTCACTTAAAATCAATCCATACAGATTCAACAATTATGTCACTTTCTATATCTCCATCTTTTCCTTCCTCAACGGATATCTCTCATCCGTTGATAAGTGGTTGTTCTTCAACGGATAAGCTTAACAGCAGTTATCCGTTGATACCATCAGTTTCTACTTCAACGGATACTCCCTATCCGTTGATGATCTCTACACACTTAACAGAAACAATTCCAACTGTAGAGGATATGGCAACTGTACAATCACTTTTAGGTTTGAGGGAAGGGAGTGATCTTTTGAGTGAGAGGCTGGGTTGCTCCCAGGCAAAAGGAGAGGTTGAGAGTCACCAAATGCATGCTATTTCTTCCAGCATGGCAAAAGTGAGTGAGAAGAGTGCCACCTTAGAAGGTGAAGGTGAGGGTGTGAGGGTGTGTGTGAGCCAGGGGGAGCCCCTGATGCAAGAACAGAGAGAAATTGAGAGAAAGGCAGGTACATAAGCTATAAGGGTGGATCCAGCCATTGCTAGTGAGTTAATGAAAGTGGATGATGCAGACAAGGGTAGACAATTTCAGCAACATTACAAAGCTGTCATTGATAACATTTCCTTGGATGCTGACACTTTTACTCACCCTGTTTCAGCCTATCAATTGTTGGCTGCACAGGGCAATGTGGAGGCAGAACAGACACTACACATTGTACACACTTCAGAATCTCTTCTCAGAGATAAAGCTGCTGTCAACAGGCTGCCTTCTCAAGCTGGTGAGCCATCTGAAGAATTTGGAGTAAATTCTAATGATGATGACTCTAATTCTTTGAATGAGAGCATGAACTTAGGGGGAGTAGCAGGCCCAAGTTCTGTTCCTGATCTTCCTGCATGGGCATGGGCAAAACCATCAACACCAGGAGAGTTTGGTGTCACTTTGGTCAGACAAGTCATGGCAATTCAGCAGGCCCTTCAGGAGACTCAGGATGCTGGTACCAAGGCAATTCTTCAAGCTCATCTGGAATCTCTACATCTCTTGCAGTTGCAGCATTACCAGCAAAATCTAAGTGTGGATGAGCTCAAGCTGGACATTGCTGATCTGAAATCCTACAATGCTGAGAAATTGGATTCACTTATACCCTATGGTACTATGCAAGATTTGTTAGGGAGACTGAGGAAAGCATCTGATGCTGACAAGAGGCTGGCCAGATTGGAAGATAGGGTTCAAATCATTGAAGACTCTATGGTCACCATTCTTCAGAATCAACAAACTCAAACAAATCTACTAATGCAGCTGGCACAAGCACAAGGCTTGACCCCTACCCTTGATGATAACAAAAAGGGGGAGAATAAAAGGGAAGGGGAAGGAGAGCCATCTACAACAGTTCAGATTTCTCAAGTGCTAGTTCCTGTCATCACAACTTCTCCAACTATTCAAGTCAAAGGAAAGCTAGATGGAATTGATCTAATCTAGATAGCAGCAGCTGAATTGCAAGTTAAAGAGCAAAGGAAGAAGATTGATGAAAAGATGCAACTAATATTTGGTTCTACAACTTCTCAATCACAATCTGTGAAGCATAACACAAAAGTGGAATCAATTATTATGGAACTCAAGCCAGTAGGGAGGCATAAGGATGGAGAAACTTCTTCCAAAGATCTGCAACCTATGGTTCTCAAACCCAACAACAGATCCAATAAGGACTCTACAAAGAATCCTCTAAAAGAGGTGGATTTTCCTCTTCCAAAAGCTGATGAGGACAAGCTTTTAGGTAGAAGTATTGCATATCTCAAAGAGACCATGGATGAGGCTGTAAGGAGAAACATGGCTATTATCTTCAGAGAGGGAAAGAGCATATGTGTGATGCAAGGACATCCCAAATTCTCAATAGCCAAGAGGGAAGAAACCAAAAGGTTGAAGGAAGAAGCCAAACAGCTAAAGGCTGACAAAAGAGCACAAGCAAAGCTTGAAAAACAGCTAAAGTCAAGGCAGGCTGAAGAACAAAAAGAAATTGAAGACAAAGGTGAAGATGAAGCTATGGGGGACATGGTTGGTACTGAGATGGAGGAAAGAAGTAAGGAAGAATGGCAGAAAGGGAAAAGAAAGAAGGTCAATGCAAAGAGAAAGAAGGTAGATAAGACTGAAGAAACCCAATCAATATCCAAACCACTACCCTCTATTCCTGAACCAATTGTACCTGACCCCTTCATGAACATTCATGGTGAAACAATCATTCCCAAGGAGGAACCAATTGATTGGGACACCATCAAATTGCCCACCTTCCTAACCTCTTCTCCACCATCAAAGAAGCAGAAAAGAAGAATCAAATCAACACCCTCTAAAGCCTCAATCAAATTCACACAGAAGCCTAAGCCTAAACCTCAAACCTCTAAAGATGATTATGTTCACATCTGTGACATAAAAGAATTTTCAGACATTGAACTCTATCTGGATGAGCTGGAGGATGTAAGGGGAATAGCTGCCTACAGACAGCTACCAGAAAGACTAGTGTTCAAATATAAAGGAGCTGGGGAAAGAACATGGCCTCTTCACAGAATTCTGAATGAAGGCTACTCTACCTTGATTAGAGTCTACTCAGCCATACAAAAGGATTCTGGCTTTACCAGGACTGCCAAGACTGAGATTCTCAACAAGATTGCCAACATAAGGAAAACTTGGAGGGAGCCCAATGCCTTGCCTAGAACTTTACTCATTCAAGAAAGAGGAATTACAATTCACAAATCACCTCATTGGTTGATGGAGTTCAGAGACAACAAAGGATTCAGAAGATTTTTCAGAATTGAAGATCAGCTAAAGATTGCCAGTAATGAAACTCTCAAGGCTATGCAATCTAAGTTAGATATCAATGAAAAAGATGAAGCTGAATTCTACAGACAACTTCAACTTCAAATAGAGGAGAAAGACAGGAGGCTAGGAAAGAAAACCAAGGATCAAAGGAAAAGAAAGTAATTTGCTCAGGCTAAAGGAGCACCCTTGGAAACAATGTAATTCTTCAATTCCATCTCAGCATATACATTTTTGTAGCACTTTTGAATTTCTACTTTGTTACAGTTTATATATTTGTTAAGTGTTTTGTTATCATCAAGCTAAACCCAAATTTATGCCTACAATTCTAGTAGACATAAATAGGGGGAGATTGTTAGGAATATGTGTATTAGTTTGATGATAAGTTAAGCAAAACACTTAAGTAGAAATCTAGTGTTTGTAGCCTCAACGGATAAGACCATCTTGGTTATCCGTTGAAGGAGTAGCTTTACTTAGCAATAAGTTTAGTATTGTAGCACATTTCACTCTCTGGTATCAAGCTGTAATTCTTAGATGTTGTTAGGAAATAATCAGTCATGTTGACTACTAATGGATGTACAAATAGGAGGGCTAATTATAAATATTTCATGCCTTGTAATTTTGTATAAGTGAAGAAGTGTCAACGGATATTGAAGACCTTCAACGGATAAGAAACAAAGCTTCAACGGATGTCACTAATGCTTCAACGGATAATATCCATCAACGGATAAGTGCTTCAACGGATAAAGACTTCAACTGATAATGCATCAACGGATAAAGCTTCAACGGATAAAGCCTCAACGGATAAGGCATCAACGGATGAAAGCTTCAACGGATGCTTAGTTCATTAGCAGTTGATAGTGACAATTCACAAGCTGACAGAGGCACATGGATTGGCAGAGACATACTGGAATGTGGAAGCCTCTAGGAGGAATCAAGAAAATGCAGCATTTCCATTCTGATGCAAACAAGGAAGTATTCAAAGATTTACAGATTATCCTAGATTGCATTGGATAGAGAAATGAAGAAGAAACATGTGAAGAATCTTTTCAATTGTATTTTACAGTTTGTCTTCACTTGTAAACTTGGTGATATATAAACCAAGTAGCAGCTAGTAATTAGACATGAATTTTTCTTGAGCTGTTTAGAAATATCAAAAGAGAAAATCATCTAGTTTGTACTAGGAAGCAGCTGTGATTTAATTCTTTGAATCACAGATTTTCTGAAATAACACATCTCTGGTGGAACAACAAATCCACCAGAAAAGTTTTTTTTAGTTCTTTGTGTTCATTACATTTGTGGTTGAATATATATTTGTCTGCATCAGCTTCAAGCAATTCACACACATTTGATCACTCAAACACTTAGCCTTAGAAACTGCTCAAAACTTGTAAAAGTTTTGAGATTTACATTCAACCCCCCTTCTGTAAATCTCATTGTTAGTCCACTGGGAATAACAGACTTTAATATCAATTAGAATTGATCGACCCAATAATTAGAATTGGAATAATTAAGTAAGGATAATTAAGTAATTTCAGCAAGTACCGACCGACCGACTACCAAATTTTTAATGTTTCGTCTATTATAATATAGTAAATTTTTAATGTTTCGTCTATTATAATATAGTATAGATAGATGTTTTTATTATGGGAAGGGGTGTTTTTTTTTAAAACAGTATATTCTTAAATATTTATTGAATAGTTATAAATACAATAAATTTTTTACTTAATTTTGATAACCGTATCTGGTTTAATGAAGGTGTTTACTTTATAATATTTTCAGTATATCAATTTATATAGATAGGAAAATCTTAATATTTTTTTTGGAAATTGTTAACCGACTAACCAAACGAAACCATGTTTCACTTATAATAATATAGTATACATATATATAGTATAGATACGTAGTATAGATTTGCTACAATATCAAAATTGAATAGTAGCATCATATAAAATGGGACTGCTCGTACATGAGACACATATAAATATGCATGAGTGGTCCTTGATCGATCTTCTTCTAGTTGTAGTGTCACTATTTCAAGATTACAGGATGCTATAGTTTATTCTTATGAATTTAGCAATAAATTAAAATTGCCATTATCCAGATTAATTTAATTTTGGAACAAATTGACAAAAAATGAAAAGACAATATTTCATAAAATATTAGTAAAGTTAATTTAATACTATTCTATCTCGGTTAAAATTTATGATTAAATGATTCGTTCATCCATTTTATATTATTTTTGAATAAAAAATAAACTTTGTTACTAGTTAGTTTCAATGATCGTCCACTCCAGTTCCAAATCAATCAACGAGACGGTGAATGAGTCCCACAGTTTCGCCATCCACGGTTACTCCCTCACTAAAGGAATGTCACCCGGTAAATACATTTCTTCCGACACTTTTACCGTCGGCAATTACGATTAAGCGGTCTATTTTTACGCCAACGGTAAAAATTGTGGAGGATGATAGTGCTTATGTGTCCATTTTTATTGCGTTGGCGAGTGAAGGCACTGATGTTAAGGCCTTGTTTGAATTAACTTTGATGGATCAGAGTGGTAAAGAAAAACATAAAGTTTATAGCCATTTCGATCGGGCTCTCGAGAGTGGTCGTATACTTTGAAGCATAAAGGAAGCACGTGGTGGAGTAACATTTTATCCATTTAAACAATATAATTATATCATCCTGTTGAATTTTCAAAGCAATTCATTTAAAAGTTTAATCAGAAAGAAAAGTTTAATGTTCAAAATTTTATTAAGGACAAATGTAAATTGGTATATCAATCGAGAGATATTTCAATTTCACATCCAAATTTTTAGTGTCTTCTTCTTAGTGTCTTCTTCTAGTCGCAATTTGCGCATCAATTTGTTTATAGACAATGGATTGGGATTAAGTGCAAAAATTGGTTAAGCAATTTTGGGAAGAGGATACAAACGTCTTCAAACTGTTTTCCATTTTACATTCACATGACACTGGAAATTGTGCGAGATTTGTACTTATTCATCATTACTCATTTTAAATTAGATTTTAGGCAAGTCCTATATGAATAATACCACAATCTAAGTTTTGTTCGACATCTTTTTAATTTAAGTGATCATATTTTGGTTTGTTTCAAATTCGTATTGATTTTTGTATATATATGTTATATTGTTCATCTCAATTTTTACATATTTTTATTTTTACATATTTTTATACACATACAGGCCGAGAGTCTTTCGGGAAATAGCCTCAACATTTTTTCAGAATGAGGAAAAGGCTGCGTACATATTAAACTCCTCAGACCCTGCGTTAAGCGGGGATATACTGAATATATTTGGTTTGTTTTGGTTTACTTTGTTACTAGTTTAAAAAATAATGTACTGTTTTTCAATTAAATTAACAGCCATATCAATTAAGAGCGGATAATTGTTTTTGAGATAAAAAATAAATATCTCAGCTAATTGCCTGTTTTTTTTGACAAAATGAACTTATATGATAAAACTTAAATATTTGAGCTATGTCAATGCTTGGTGATCATCACAAGAAAAAGTGACTTTCCCACATCACCAAATCAAATTAAGAGGATAATGCCCTAAATCGTAGGAAATGACACATTATTAATGAATGAGGATCGGTGTTAAATTATTAAGTGGGAAATGTCCAAGTCGCCCCGAGGACAAGCAATACAAGGCATAGGACGAGAGCATATATCATTTCGGAGCAACTTTTTTTAACAAAATAGTATAAAGTGACTTAGAAATGTAAAATTAAAGTAGCTTTTGAAATTCAAATTAATTAGATCGTATGTCTATTCTGATATAAATTATTGAATATGTTGGTTATATGATTATTCTGGAAAGAAATACTTACAAATTTTTATTTTAAACGCTTTATTAAATATTTTGCTACAAAAAATGTGGGGAAAATAATTTTAAGTTGTGAGTTAATATCTTTTATTATTATTATTGTGTAAAGAGAGCTTATTTGATCATATTGCTTTATTTTTTATTCAATTATAAATAGCAACATACTTTAAAAAAATCATTGTTCGATTCTTCGACAACATAAAAAAAATCTAAAGTTATGCCTTTTTGTTGTTTTGATACTAGTACATCGTTGCGTGGTTTCAGTCTTTACTTTGTAAGCTTCAATTTTACAAACCTTCTTCACAACCACTTTTATATTTGAAAAATATATATCGGAACAATACTTTTACCTGACTAATACCAATGACTTATACTAAATTTTTATACCTACGGGATAACAAGAATTTTTCAATTTCAACATATTTACTTATGGGTTAACGAGTCACACTTTAATCAAGTATTCTACAGAGAGACTCCCGAGTGACAGAAACGCAAACATATCAAAGCTATAATCTTAGTGTGCAGAATTTTATCTCGCAGGGTCCTAAATGAATTGGGTTATTCAAAAAAAAACTCTTGTTCAAAATTTTAAAATAGTTATTTTGAATTTTTTTCAAATAAATGGTGGAGCAAATTTTTCTGAGATAGTATAGGGCGCCTCAAAATTGAAGATCGTCCTAAAAATATTATTGATGGAAAACAAAGTTGGCTCGGTCAATATGAGCCCCATATAACGTGACTGCCCCATGCATCCGACCCCACACGCCTAGTCAGCTAACATGTCAGTTGTTACTTGGTGAGTGATCCATCCACATTATCTACCATATCATCTCACATAAGTGTAATAGTAATACGGTAGTATATATGTTTATGAGGAAACGGAGAATAATGGAAATGAGGAGCATTTCTCACCATTCTTTGGAGCCACAAGGATAGACCCTTTGACCTGAAAATTGGTAGGAAAAAAAACGATAAACTATGTGCACTTAAGAAATGTTTGGATAAAAAACCCCATTTTTCTTTCGATGGGTAACATCATACAGAGTGGCGGATCCAGAAAGTTTTATACCAGGGGGCACAAAAAATTTGAACAAACATATTAACACCAAAATATAAAATCAAATGTACTAGTTCAGTAAGAAAAACATGGTTCATGGCTTAAACATACAATAATCACAACGCGACTCTTCTAGTCTTCATTTCTTGAAATTGTTTGATAATTTTTTCGGTCGAGACCTCTTCAAATATTTCCTTCTCAATGTAAGTAAATAAACAATCATTCAGCCAACGATCTCCCATTCGGTTTCGTAATGATTGTTTGACACTTTTCATTGCTGAAAAGGCTCTCTCAACGGTAGCGGTAGCAACCAGCAAAGTTAAAGCCAACTTCAAAAGATTAAACACCAACGGATATACTAGATCTTTTTTTGTTTCAACCATTTTCTGAGCAAGTCCATTGATAACATTCACCTCAATAAAATATGTATGACTTTTTACATCAAAAATATAATTGAGAAGTTGATTTTCTAGTATTATGAGATCAGGTGGAGAAAAATCAGCAGGATAGAACTCGGCAAATCGGATGAGCTTGTTCTTATCAAAGGCAGAAAAACAATTTGATGGACTGAAACAAGACATACACAAAAGTAACTCTGTACTTACCTCGTTAAATCAAAAATTTAACTCAACAATATGTGCATCAATCACAGTATTGAACAAACTTGTTCGATAGTGGACTTCATTTTTAATTTATTCTGCTCCACGTCGTGATCTCCCTCTAGGTACAAATGCTTCCTCTATTCTTGGGATAGTTATCAAGTTTTTATTGCAAAATTCATATGTCTCTTCCAATAAACACTCCAAGCCATTTTCCCTCAAATTCTGAAATCTGTTCTTTGCTGCTTTGACGAGATCCATAGCATTCAAAAGGTCCTGGTCTTTCCTCTGCAAAGCTTGTGATAGTTCATTAGTTATACCTAAGACATTTTTCATCAGATGTAGTAAGAAACCAAATTCAAAACATTGAACAACATCTAGAAGATCATTTGCATCAGACCTTTGATCCGAAAGTGTGCCATAATTCTCTACATATTCAAGTAAATTAACCACAAAAGGATACATGCTAATCAGATTCACTATAACACCATAATGTGATCCCCATCTTGTATCAGCAGCTCGTTTTAGTGAAATTTCTTGATTTAAACCACGCCCGGTAGTAAGTTCACCACTATTAAGTTGTTCAACTACTTTTGCTAACCGATTCTCTCGAAGAATATCTCTGCGTTTACAAGATCCCCCAACAATATTTGTCAAATTTGCAATACAATTAAAAAAAGATCCAAGTTTCTTGTGATTTTTTGCAACAACCACAAGTGTTAACTGGAGTTGGTGTGCAAAGCAGTGAACAAAGTGGGCTGATTTGTTTTCTGCTAGTAACAAACTTTTAAGTCCATTGAACTCTCCCCTCATATTACTTGCCCCATCGTAACCTTGACCTCGTATCCTTGTTATGCTCAATCCATATGTTGCTAGTAATGACTCAATAGCTGCTTTAAGAGATACAGCAGTGGTGTTAGTCACATGTACAATACCAACAAACATTTCAACAACACATCCTCTTTTATCCACAAAACGTAAAACCACAGCCATTTGTTCTTTATTTGATATATCACGAGCCTCATCAACTAATATAGAAAACACTCTATCACCGAGTTCTAAAGAAATTGCATTTGCTGTTACAATTGTACAAGCATTGGTTATATCTTTCTGGATTGCGGGTGCAGTGAGTTTGTTATTTTCAGGAGAATTATTAAACACGTCTTTTATGTCTGGACTATGACTTGTAAGAAACTTCAAAACTACAAGAAAGTTACCTCTATTTTTTGATGTCTCAAATTCATCATGTCCTCGGAAAGCCAAGCCTTGAACTAAAAGAAGTTTGACACAATCAATGGCAGCGGCTAATTGAATTCGGTAATTATGTTTCAGCTGATCTTACTGATTCACAATGGCAATATCAACATGTTGTTTTCGGTTCATAAGTTCTTCACAAGCTTTCTGACATTGACTATGAATGCTATTATGCTTTCCAATGTGATCTCCCAATCTCTCCGGCTTCTTCCAATTTCTATAGCCCTTATTGACAAATGTCTCATTATTTCCTCGAGCGCCGCACTCATCTTTAAATAGGTAACAATATAAGCAAAATGCAACATCTTTTTTTATGCTATATTCCAGCCAATTAGCATAATCTTTAAACCAGGAAACTCTAAACCTTCGCTTTTTCTTTCCAAATAATGTAAATGGAAATACATGGCTAACGGGTTGGAATGGCCCTCTTAACAAATATGCTCGTCGAATTCTATCTTTCTCATTCGGAGAAATTTCGTTGATAGGTTTTCTTAATCCCGGATCAACTTCAGTATCAGACACATTAACTTCAATAAGAGGAATTGTTGCTTCAGGTTTATTGGATATATTAGCTTCCATAACTACTTCTATTTCTGAATCATTATCGGATGGTTTAAGTCTCTTATAAAATCTTTCCATGGCTGATGACTAAAATAAATAGTGAAAATTTATCAATTAAACTATATTTAGCCTGTAGAAAGATGGATTCACATTCACAAATTTGGGATTTTATTTAAGAAACTAGGTTTTTGAAATTCAAAATTGAAGTACACAAACAAAGTCACAAACACAAAAATTAACATATAATTCAGAAGCACACAGAAACTTACATATGAATATGTGATATCCAGATGCTCTTCAATTTACAATCTTTATCTTCTTCTTGTTTTTGAGTTTTAACCCCAAATAGTCGGACCCAAATTGATTTCCTGTGTTCAAGTATTTGTCCCGGAGACCTTATCTATCACTTTTTTAATAAAAGATACGGGGTAAATACAGATTTCTATATACACAAAAGTAAAAAAAAAAAAAATTAAAAAAATTAAAATATTATGTGGGCAGGTGACCCCAGGGGCCTTTCTGTATATCCGCCTCTGATCATACATGCGATTCTCACCTAGAGTCTCATATTTTAAACATTCACATTATGTTCAGTGATATCAACACATTGCTTGATTTTTTTTTTGGTTTTCTTTTAATTTGAACAGACTTGCACCCCCTTACAGACGAGAGGTGAGGGCGGACGAGTAACTCATTGGTCATTGTCCCGAGGTTAATTTGTTGATCACATGATTAGAGATAATATCAAATAGTTTCCTAGTTTTGGAGAGATTCAGCTGCAGCCTGCAGGGTTGAATCATATATGCAGTTCTGTTTATCCGTTTTACTTTTGATACCTTAGCAAATTTAGCATAAATACGAAGGAAAAAAAATCTAATTTAGGAGTCCAAATTACTTGTGGATCATCATCACTAGCTATAATAAATCATTAAAGAAAAAGATGTTACTGCATAAAATCTGTTTCTATAAAAATCGTTAAAGAAAAACATGTTACTGCATAAAATCTGTGAAACAATCAAAGGCGGTAGCTGCAAAGGGTTAGAAATTTAAACTGATCATCTTTGTCTTGATACAAAGACAACCTGTGCACATTTCTCTCTCTAGCACAGTGATCTATTCCTTTCATGTCATCATGGGGTACTTTTAATATTCTTCAACTCCTACACTTCTACTCTCTGTCTTGTTCGTCATCTAATATTACAGCAGCCTTCTGATCAAAGATGATAATGAAAATGAAAATAGAAAGACCATACTCTAATTTTTCTTCTGTCTTGTTAGCTAAGACAACATATTAATCAGTGAGCTAGCTAACGTCGTCCATTGATTCAATCATTCTTCATCGAATCCGCATGAAGGAACCCAAGCAGTGGCGTAAACTGAATTGTGACCCTTCCATGTTAGCACCAGCATATCTTCTTCATTCTTCATGCCCCAGCCACTTGCATGTTCATCCAACACTTCTTTCACTTCCTTAACAGTCTCTTCGCCAAATGGAATACTAAGATACCCCGAATTATTCATCCGTTGTGACAATTGAATCCCCGACTCTAATCTCTCTATTCTCTGACCCCCTTCAAATCCGATTATGTTTTCAATTTTGTGGCCTATGTCAGCTTCGAATTCAGCTCTTTGAATACTATCTTTGGATAAGAATGTTTCCAATGCATCGAAAGGTATCCAAAGGAAATTGAAACAAGTGGTGATCCTAGATGTCAGACTTAGAGCTCCCAAGTCCGAATCCTCATCTATAACGGTTACAATTCGAGGATTAAGACGCTTAATCATACATAGAAAAACATCACGGGAAGCATTTCCTTTTTGATCATCAGGCAAATAACGCAGCCAATTCTGACAATTAATAACTAATGTCTCGTCATCCCTAAGGCCTAATGTTGAGGGGTTTAATATGCTTAATAGCATATCATAGTGAAAGTTAGAAGAATTATTGTCATAAGAGGGATTATGCAAGTCTTCTATCACATTAAACTCAAAAGGGACATCTCCAAATTTAGCAAAATTCGCGAGACGCAGTCCAACTTCTTCACTTGAGACATTTAAAAATGGAGGAACCGGGGGCCTCCAAGAGGGCACTACCGAGATTCGGAGACTAGGAGGCCCTTCGGGCCTCTTAGCCAAAGCATCTATTAAAGTAGGCCATTGCATACAGTGAGTGATACTAAAATCTATGATATGAACTTTAGGGCACCCTTGGATTGCCTTAAAAATGGCACTATTAGACGCACAAAAACCAAATCTATGCCAAGGGATAAGATCAACATACCCAGCTAGCTCGGTCACTGACATCAACCGATGTTTGCTAGCGCTGCTTCCATTAAAATTCATAGTTGTAGGGCAAACCCTAGATGCTCTAGAGACCAGTGCCCTCAAAAACCATGACGTTAGCCTTTGATTTGGATCACCAGAAGCCGAAGCGACGTTGTTGAGTACCCACATGACTTGTTGGGCTAAAGTGACATCGTTTTGTTCTAGGGCACTTGCACAGTGAAGAAGTAGCTTTTCTATGCATGCTCCATCAAGGTTTCCAAGACAGCCGTGTAGAGCACCGGCTAAAGGATTCTGAGACGATGAATTGAAATGACTGGAGGTTTGTAACGGTAGGGAGGATGCATTTCCTCTAATTTCAGTTTTCATTTTCCGGCACAGATTTTCTTTGATATAAAATTAGGGTTCTCTGGCTCTTACAATTTGCATGGAAAATCAAGAGTATGTACACATATGCAAAGCTTTAATCATATATATTTAGAAGTTGATGAACAACAAAAGGGTGTCAGTCATTTTACTACTTGTACTTAATTTGTCAATAATATAGATAGGCAAGAGTATATAAAGATGTAATCAAGAAAATTCTTAGTAGAGATCTTAATATGGCTCACTTATAATTCATACCTGTGAAATTATAGTACTATTTGCTGTGGACTGGAGAGAAAGGGGGAGGAAGATGGACTATGAGGGTCAGTTTTTCTATCTAGCTGGGGCCATGTATTTATATACGGTTAAATGTGTGCATGTGCCCAGATATTAAAGACAAATTAAATATAAATTTACACTCCTTATAAGTTGATGATTAATTATTTACCAGCATTAATAATGAATTATATTATATGTGAAGTTTAAAAAGGTTTACAATGACAAGACTAGCTAGCTACTGGGACGATGCATGCTTACAGCATAATTTGTCTGTGTTACTTTTTGCAATTTGTTGTGATATCGTTTACAGACAAATGATTTATTTGAGCATTTTTGTTTTGTTGTCTTTGTTTTTAAACAAATTATTCCAAGAGATCCAATAAAAGCTCTTGTATGTGCTTATGCATGCCTTATATATAGTACTTAAACGTTTGTTGTTACTTTATTCAAGGTTATAAGTTCGGTGATTGGACCATAGAGAATGATTCTGGTGAGCCAAAGTATATATAGATTACAAGAACATGTAATTAAACACCCTCACGTACATTAGTAAACTTATTTATTTTAAAACTTTAGATTAACAATGCAAAGTAATTGTTGTAAGACCAGTAGGTGGACATGATTAAATTAGTTAGCAGCTTTATTATGAATGGTTGAGATTAGTCAAAGAAAAATGTCACTAATTACATAACAACAAAAAGAGCTTTTCCAAATCAATTTGGCAGGATATCTTTGGGATTAGTTTTTAATCATTTCGATAAAGTAAGATTAAAGAATGAGTTAAGAAGCTGTCCTAGCCGGCCAAAGTTTTGTCAGCATGAGAAAAAAGAATGACACTGAAGACAAACTTAATATATAAAATTAAATATAACAAGTAATTCAACTTTTTTCGTATGTATTACACTATTACTGATTGATGTAGGCCTTTCATTTCCATCAATCCCACAAACATGCTAGTATAAAAAAAGAATATTTATTTGGTTGGTTGTGGCATGTAATTCCAATGTAAAAGACAAATGGGGCCATCTATGAGGCACTAATCAAAACGACAATTGAGTTATCTGTGACTCCACTTCAGCCTCTGCGTACTAGAAATAAATTGCTCTAAAATATTTGCACCAACTTTTTAATTTTATTTTTATAAGTGGTAAAACGTTATCAAGCTTTGAACGTCGTTGTTCGGGGTGGAGGGATTCGGATAATTTTTGTACACGAAGACGGACAACATATATATTGGCCATTTTTTTAGTGTATTCCTTTTAATGAGCCAAAAATATATTGGTTAGTCTTTTCGTTTGCCCACGGGTCAAAAGTTGGCTCGTAGTTAAGAATTTATGTTAGATATCAAAAATTAATCTTTTCATTTACGAGTCAATTTGAAAGACCCAAATATTTATGTGAATAATTAGAGTCTCATTACGTTGTCGTCTTATTAACATAAGAAGCTCAGTGGGAGGTGATATGGAGTGTCAGCTCTATTCTGGATCAGTCTAGGTATCACATTTAGTTGGGACGACAATATTGCGGACATAATTAGCCGGAAATATTATACAGACTATGAATATAAATCTACATATTAATTAGTAGGTTAAGTGAAATGAGCCCACCTTAATACCAAATAAAAACTATGCAAAAAACATTTGAGAGGCAAAAAGAAAAAAAAAAGATATTCAGTCAGGCAGTACCTCTTAAGGCCAGGTCATAGTCACTTTTACAACCTAAATTATTCCACAATGTCCTGTACGTGAACTTGATCATACATTCGTCTACAGTGAACGGGTCTTCTCTACTTTGAGTCGTCTAATTGTTTAGTCTTTTCAACCATTTTCTTAGTTTCACCAAAATATTCATATTGGGAATCTTCTCATTCTGTCAAATTTGGCAAATGATAGATAGAACTGAGATGGACTGTAAAATCAATGAACTCAATAATGGAATGCAAGTCTGGGTGACATGAATTTTACTTTAACCAAACTGACCATAAACCAATAGTTTGGAAACAAATGATAGATAGAACTGAGATGGACTGTAAAATCAATGAACTCAATAATGGAATGCAAGTCTGGGTGACATGAATTTTACTTTAACCAAACTGACCATAAACCAATAGTTTGGAAATTATAATAAATTCAACTAATTAAACCGATAGCCGTTTGTTTCTGGTCAAATATGCCATTAGAGGAGAAGACTGCAAAAAGGCCGCATGCATGCGAGTCAAATTTCAATTTTAAGATTGAGTGAAAGAGCCACACTCCACAGTCGCAGATATCCTCATTTCGATCTGCGTTTGTATATTAAATACAAATTTTGGACATTTGTTTCTTAGTACGAGTACATATACATACATACTTTGGTAATAAGTAACGTGGCAAATGAATATAATTATTCGTGGACAAAATTGAGGATCAGTTCGTTTAACTCAACTCAACTTGAATGTGTTCGGATAATAAACGAGTCGAATCGATTTTTTTGTATATTCAGCTCGGACTCGACTCGAACTCTGCTCGAAATCGGTAACTCGACTTAGCACGAATTCGGTAACCTGACTCAGCTCAGATAAAATTTATATATATAATAAATAATAAATATTTGATAATCACTAATTTAGATATTTTAAATTTTTAATTAAAATTTAATAAATATTTTTAAGTAAATGATAAATTTATGGGTGCTTGATTGGAAAAGACATATAATAAATAAAATAATTAATTTATTACATATTAGTAGAGCTTCATTATTTTAAGATTTAATTTTTAATTAAACTTAACCCTAAATACTAAATTTTGAATAATTATAATTGTTGACCAACTAAAAGGGTTTGATTCCTTTATTTTATTTTTTCTATCTTTTCTAATATAAACCACTTTAACTGAAATATCAACACTACTGAATCCTTTGACAATAAATCAACAATTTTAGAAGTAACGTACGATTTCTAAAGTTGTGAATGTCTCAATTATTTAAAATAAAATTAATTATATTCTCAAAACTCGACTTGTGAAATAAATTAATAAAATTATATATAGATTAAGAAATGAGAATCATGTACCTGAGGATGAACTCAGGATATTACATGAGCTTATAACATTTTCTCATATAAATACAGGAGGGTAAATTTGTAATTTCAAGATAAGTTACTAGTATTTACAAACATGTCATTAAATTTGTATGGGATATCGGGGAGTTAATCTGGGGCGGTGACCCTAAATATCACTTTGGGGTTAAAAATGGCCAAAAACGTCACTTCTGAAAATAATGGCCCTAAATGTCACTTGAAAACGGTACGTCGTGTAATGTTTATGCAAAAGGCCCAAAACGCTACATCGTGTAGCGTTTTGGTACTTTGATTTTTTTATATGTATAAAACGTTAGATAAAGTAGCGTTTTGGTTGCAAAATGCTATATGATGTACTGTTTGGAGCCAAAACGCTACTTCACCTAACGTTTTGCACATTATAAAAAAAAGTTAAAAAAAAAGTGCCAAAACGCTACACAACGTACTGTTTTCATTTTTGAAAAAACAACAACAAAATGCTAGACGAAGTGTCGTTATGAAGTGAAATTTCAGGTCATTAATTTCAAAAGTAACATTTTGGGCCATTTAACATCCAGAAACGATATTTTGGTCCATTTCTCGTTAATCTGGGTATTATCAACCATCAAGATTTGATCTGGTGTTGAGACTTGAGAGGTTGGGGGCGGCTTGATAGAACCCTAATTTGAAAGTTGAAAGTTGAAAGTCGTAGAATGTAGAAATAAAATAATAAAGAACTATTATTTTTTTAATTTGACCCGGGTTGATATTAAAATATTAATTTATTGATTTGTTAATGTGTACTGTTGTCACTCTATCAGTGTTTGTGTACATGTATTGTGATATTATATTTTTAAATTATTTTAAGCAAATTGATTAAAATATAAATATATATAAATATATTTTTTAAAAGTTAATTTAATATTTATTTATGTCTTATACTCCGTGTCGTGTCCTGTCGTGTCGCGTACTCGAAGGGTAAATACATAACCGACTAAATCTCGACCGTGTACTTTCGTGTTCGTCTATTTTCGTGTCGTGTTCTAAAACGGAAAATACAAACACTAAATTTTCGTGTCGTTTCATGTCATGTAAGTAGTGTCGTGTCTGAATTTGACGGGTATACCTGAGGTCATCCTCGAGGTCCATTTTTCTTTATGAAATAAGTGTTGGGTGTGAGTGTGCGTATATAATTGTAACATAAAACTAGTATTTGATCTCTATATAACTTATAAAATTATGAATTATACCTTAAAATTGGTCTATTAAAAAATATATATATGTGAACTATTAGTGGACAACTCGACTCGAGTTCGGCACAACTCAGTTATTCGTGTGCAAACTCATGATCGACTCGACTCGGCTCGTTTATAAACGAGTTAATCGTGAACATTTTTTTCGGCTCTATTTATAAACTTGGATCAGCTCAGTTTAAAATAATTATGCTCAATAATGTTCGGACAGGACTCGAATCAATTCTATTCATTTACGGCTCTAGTAACAAGAGGTGTCTTCAAGATTAAATATTATATTAACAATTTTGAATATCGAGAATGGGAGATTTACGTATCATATTTTTAGAACTTGACTTTTATCAATCATTTCTTGTATTTAAGAATCAAGAGACTTCGCTTGTGCTGAATCCAAGGCAATAAACGTAAGAGGCAGCAATGACACTAGGTCATACGTCGAGTTTCCGTGTCGAATACTCAAACACATGTATTCGTATCGAATACACGAATTCTTCAATAATATAATAATATGAAATTTTATTTTCAAAAATTATAGTCAAAATCTCTTTTAGAAAACTACATCCAGGAAACTAAGTATCTACGTCTATTAGTTACTACAAAATTATGGATTATCGTACCCATTTTTGCATGAACTAAAATATTTGACATGTATTTTTATGTTTTAGGTTAAATAAATGATGCATTTGATGCATTTTTCATGAATTTTTTTGTTTTATTGGAAGGTTTTATTAGGTTTAACATGAAATCTATGAAAGAGATGTGTCCTAAGTCCAATCATGTATGATGATTTAGGAATACCTTTTATGTAATTTATTTGATTTCAATTATATTATTAAAAGACTTGTTTTATTTTTATTACGGGCTTTATCTATTTAAGTGTTTAAATAAGATATATCACAGTTTAGAGTAAAACTTTTTATGGATTATGATGAGATCATAATAATGAGACCTAAAAGATGATAACTCTGAACTTAAATAGTTCCTGGTCGTAGGTTTACTAATTGGTAATTAGTAATCCTCAAAGATCGGTACATACTATGTTTGCTTCATTATGAAGGATGTCTGTTCTCATAGACATTTGTGTGGTGACACTATAGCTAGTATGTAGGTGCTTATTATAGAATAAATTCACTGAACATGACTCGCACAGCTGAACAACTGATGGAGTTCACTCACGTGTCAGTAGTTGTTCACATAGTGATAGTTGTACAAGTGTCCTTAGACTTGAGGTCATCATAGTCATCTTGTGTACACCAAACTACTTTGGTTTAGTTCTTAGTCTCCAGAGACAATAATAAGGGCTCTTCTGGGTGTAGGAATTTGTACACGAAGATAATGAATGATCAATAAAGGATCTACCCCTTCCAGAGAAGGAAGAGAATGTTCTATGATGATCCACTTATGCTAGTTCAGAAATCTCTGGCCAGAGTGAATGGAATTAGAAAGGAGTTTCTAGTTCACATTAATTAGAGCTAAGCATAGTGAATGGGAAAGCATATGATTAAATTAGATAGGCTTGACACGAGTTCCCTGCCTTGTATTTAATCGAGACATTGCAGGATAGAAGGACTTGATTGTACGATAACTATTCCGAGCATTTTCCATGTTTCGACTTTTTCGATCCCGCGTACGGTTTGTCCTGTGCGGGTCCCAGCGCAATAATTTCGATACATTATTCGTTTCGGTAAATCAATAAAACTCGTATTTTTGATAAACATGATCTTTTTATTAAACTATCACAATTATCACCTCGTAATACGTGTAACCAGGCGCTGAGACCAAGACCGCAGTACAAATTGTACTGATTTGGATAATTATCCCGAAAACCGGTATCGTTTGGATCAGTTTTTATAAATAAACGTACCATTTTATATCCGGAATGATCAAACGGGATACTAATTTTCCATAATTATAAATAGCCTCTACCGTATTTTATTTTGTACCAGAAATTATTTGCAAAAAGTATTTACAGAATTTTTCCAGAGAAAATACTTTAATCATATTTTGTTCTTCGTAATCAAACTCAAATCCGGAGGCGTTATCGATATCGGATTTTGGCATGCTTATACTCAAAACGAAGCTGTTGATTTGTACTTTCAGAATCTTTCATCAAAACCACTGCAGAATCAAGTGGTAATTCTCTACGAACTGTTTTTATTTCGAATTATTAATGATTTAAATTATGAATTTTTGTACGGATGATTGTTTGAATGATTTGATGCTTGTATGTTGTAGATCTTTTCTTCCTGATCATTTTGGTATGTCATATGATCGATTTGGAGTTCAATAACATGTTCAAATTAGAGTTTGATTCTCGAATTGTATAATTAGGGTTTATATTCGTTTGAATGTTCTTGATTAAAATTGGGGGTTTCTTATTTAGGGATTATTAAATGTTCTAAAGGGGTGTGTTTTGTTCCCCTTGAAATTTGCAATCTATTCATATATAGCACGTTATCAGACGATTCCTGGATTGAATGGAGTTGTCATTTAAAGTATCGCCGGATTTTATCTAAACTCGCCGGCAACGAGTTTTCCTCGGGTTATTACGATCGATTTACAGCTAGTTTGATGGAATAAATTGCATGAATAGGTTCTTAAGATTGTAATCTACGTTTCCCCAATTATTTGGTCGTGTTCGGGGTTGTTTTTGAGCTCGTCGGAAAGCTTCAAGTCGCCGGCAATGGCTGCGCCGGCGACGTGAGGTAGAAGATGGCAAAAGTGCAGAAAGGTCCCTGACCTTTCTATACTCTTGCAGTATGGTCCCTGACATTTTAAAAACTTATAAAAATTTGATTTCTGTTTAAAATCCTTTAAAAGTTTGATTTCTTTTTATAAAAATCATTTAAAAAATTGTTTTTATATCCCAAAAATTCCGAAAATAATTATTTTAATTCCAAAAATTATTTTTAATTCAAAAATAAATCTGAATTTATTAGTTAATTAATTTTAGTTAATGATTAATTGATTAATTGGTTAATTAATTCGAAAATTAATTGATTAATTGATTTAATTAATTATTAATTGATTTTAATTAATCATTTAATTAGATTTAATTATTTAAAAATGATTTAAAAATTCCGAAAAATAATTTCGATCTTTAAAATATTATTTTAAATTGTTTTCAAGGCTCGATAATTATTATAAAATTGTTTTGAAGCCAGATTTGGCCAACCGAACTCTGTTTATTATTTTAAAATTGATCCAACGACCCGTTTTAATTTCGAAAAATGTTTTAAAAATCATTTTGAATACCCAAAAGCCTGTTTATAATCCGAAACTCCTTTATAAATGATATGTCATTGATTATTTGACGTGTTATGTGTTATATGTGACTTGTTGGTTGACTGTCGGTCTATATATTCGGTGTTTACTTGTTTATAGCGTAACTTTCAATCCGTTAACCGGATTTGGGTGAAATGAAGGGTAGATAGAAGTGTATGTCAAATAGAGTCGTATGAGTTAAATATTGATAGATACTTATGATGCCTAGCAGAGTAAGCAAGGCATAGGAAAGGGAAGGAGGTGATCAGTAAATGGAATCGACATGTAGAAAATACAGCAAATGATCAGAAAATAGAATCGAGGCATAGGAAAAGTAGACGAGTGGTTGTTGAAGAAAGTCATTGGGCGAGTACAAGTATAATTGGAATCGATTGTGATAAGGCAAGTACTTCTAAACCTTTTTCGAGATATAATGCAAATATTTCTAAACTTTCTCGTAACATATTGTTAAGTGTTCAAAATAGCTTTGTTTTATGTTGAAAGTACTTTAAATCCTTCAGCCTTGAACCTGAGCCACATCATTTGATCTTTAAACCGTAAGCCTTATTCTTTGTGAACCATTTCTTATTGATTTACCAGATACTAAACCACACAAACACGATGTCGCTCCAAAAATATATATCCATCATATACCAAACACTGGAACAGAATTGTTTACACACACAGAAACTTTTATACTCAACCATACCTTGTGACATCAAAGTACTAAAACCTTGTAAAAACATTATTTATCTAATACCCGATTATCCTACAGGCTGGAGGCCACTTCTTTTATATACTCTGACATACCTTTGTGGTACCCATGAATTTTCACCATGCTCTTATACAAATGTTTTATTGTTATTGATTATGATCCGGTTTTATTGAATTATATTGGTTATCATATTGAATTGCTTTAGAATTTGATAGTTTTCTTTATGTGGACCAGATTCGTGGTCAGACCATATCGATGGTCAAGTTAGGCCAATGTGTGCCTTGGATCCAGTAGTTAGAGCAGTGTTGTGTGCTTTGCTCGGGGTTAGTGCGTGACTGATCAGCAGCCTAACCTTGGTTTTAAAAACTTAAAATGAATATCCAATTCTATTGGTTGTTTAACAAGAAACTTGATTCCTTCGAATCATCTCGTTTGATCATTGTTTAACCTCAGTTATTGATAATATGACTTGCTGAGCTAGTTAGCTCACTCTTGCGAATCTTTTTATATATTTTACAGTTAAGAAGGATATGGATGATAGTGAAGTTCTTCAGTCCAAAGTGCGAGCTAGGATTCCAGTTCGAGTTGGATCGAGCTAGCAGAAGCTTCATATGGTAGTGAGATAATAAGATTGTAAGAATAATTTCATTATCAGTTGTAAGTTAAATTAGTTTGGATTTGGTATGTTGTAATAAAAGTTAAGGTTGTGGCTTGTTTTCATACTTTAACATGTTGCGATCCGTGGTTATGTAAAGCAGGGTCATTGCAAATAATATTTCATATACAGGTTTATATATTGTATATGTGTTGTGGACCCCAAACTTCTGACCTGAGTTTGGAGGGCGCCACATAAAACTCCATTCTTTCCTAAGACCCAATCTCCTAATGTCACTCAACTTAGAAGTAGAAAGAGCATAGTTCATGGAATTAAGCATATTGATTATGTCACTGTCAGTGTGTGGTGAAGTCACAGTGTTATCAGGAATTTTGAAACATGCTTTTATAATATCACTATTGATACAGAATTCCTTACCTTTAATGGTGAGTGTGATTGTCTTATCTGTTGAATTGTATGTAGTAGTGGTCCACATCTCTTCAACAACTTCACAAAAGATTGTGGGTGATTCCAGCATGGCATAACTAAGCTTGCAATTCTTCACAAAGTCCATCATCTTGTGATAGTCACCAGATTGCTGAATACCCTTGTTTACTAGTGCAGTGAAATTGTTCTTCTCATAAATATACCCAGTTTGAGACATAATATTGACAACGGGCGCCATTGTTAGAGAATAAGAGCTTGAAGAGAGAGAGTAAGTGCTTTGAAAGAGAAAGAAAATAGAGCAGTTGATTTGAGAATGATAAAAGAAAAGCAATTGAAATGAAATAAGCTTTTGTACTATCTCAAAAATAACTGTTAAAAATAATAAAGTAAAATAAAGTAACCAATGAAAATTGCCTAAAATAGCCGTTTAAAAAATAAACTGTAAAAATTCCACCCATTATCCGTCGTGTTATGCTTACAAACTGTAAGTATACTCGATGGATAATGTTCAGGGAATTAACGGCTAAGATTAAGACAATTCAACGGATGAGGATAAACTGTTATCCGTCGAGTCATAAAATATTCCAGAAAAATAATTGATTTTTATTAGCAAATAGTATACCGACGGATGATCAAACTCGATGGATAAAGATCATTTGTCGAGATGTAAATTTTGACTTAGTCAAAATTAAATCCAAGACTGAAAAATCAATTAAATTTCTGGCTGCATTTCAACTTGCAAATTATCTCATATAGATTTAAGAATAATTAAGCATACCTAACTCACTTACCAATCTTGAAAAGGTGGATTCATCCAGTGGCTTGCTAAAAATATCTGCAAGCTGCTTCTCACTTGGAACAAAATGTAGTTCTACAGTACCATTCATTACATGTTCCCTTATAAAGTGGTACTTGATGTCTATGTGCTTTGTCCTTGAATGTTGTACTGGATTTTCAGTGATGGCAATTGCACTTGTGTTATCACAGAAAATGGGAATCCTTTCAACTTGCAAACCATAGTCTAGCAATTGGTTTTTTATCCACAAAATCTGTGCACAACAACTGCCAGCAACAATATATTCAGCTTCAGCTGTAGAAGTAGAAACTGAATTTTGCTTTTTACTGAACCAGGACACAAGCTTGTTTCCTAGAAATTGACAGGTTCGTATTGTACTTTTTCTATCAATTCTACAACCTGCATAATCTATATCTGAATAACCAGTTAGATCAAAACCAGAATCTCTAGGGTACCAAATGCCAAGTTTTGGTATTCCCTTGAGATATCTGAAAATTCTCTTAATAGCTATTAAGTGAGATTCTCTAGGATCAGCCTGAAATCTAGCATATAAATATGTAGCAAACATTATATCTGGCCTACTAGGTATTAAGTACAGAAGTGAGCCAACCATGCCCCTATAACTTGAGATATCCACAGACTTTTCAGTAGTGTTTAATTAAAGCTTAGTTGCAGTAGCCATGGGAGTTTTTACAGATGTGCAATCTATTAAATCAAACTTCTTTAAAAGGTCAAAAATATATTTAGTTTGACTAATGCATATTCCATCACTAACTTGCTTAACTTGCAAACCAAGAAAGTAAGTTAGTTCTCCCATCATACTCATTTCATACTTACTTTGCATCAATTTGGCAAACTTTTTGCAATGTTTCTCATCTGTAGAGCCAAATATAATATCATCTACATAAATTTAAACAAGTATACTAGAGCCATTAACATTTCTAAAGAATAAAATTTTATCTACAGTACCTCTTGTGAAACGATTTTCCAAAAGGAACTTTGATAAAGTGTCATACCAGGCTCTAGGTGTTTGCTTCAATCCATAAAGTGCTTTCAAAAGATAATAGACATGTTCTGGAAAATTTGGATCTTCAAAACCAGGAGGTTGACTGACATAGACTTCCTCCTCCAAATCTTCATTCAGAAAGGCACTTTTGACATCCATTTGATAGACCTTGAAATTGGCATGGGCTGCATAGGCTAAGAAGATTCTGATGGCTTCAAGTCTTGCAACAGGAGCAAATGTTTCATCAAAATCTATTCCTCCTGCTCTTCTTTATAACCCGACGGATGGTGAATTTTGAGTACCGACGGATGAAGCTGGTTGCCTTCCGACGGATAAGGCAGATTGTCTCCCAATGGATGAAGCATTTTGCAATTCGACAGATGTTGAATTTTATGCTTCATTTGTAGTAGATTTTTCTGCATTATCCTTTGATACTATTTCTTGATCATTTTCATCATCACTGTCATCACTAACCATCTCCACATTGTCGAATTTGAGGCTCTTATGGTAATCTCCATCTTGAAGTCCTTCAATCTTTTTATCATCAAACACAACATATACTGATTCCACAACAATGTTGGTTCTTAGATTATAGACTCTATATGCTTTACCAACAACATATCCAACAAAAATTCCTTCATCTACTTTAGCATCAAACTTCCCATTTTGATCAGTTTGATTTCTCAGAATATAGCACTTGCATCCAAAGACATGAAGAAAATTTAGAGTTGGCTTCTTGTTCTTAAACAATTGATAGGGAGTCATGCATCTTTCTTGATTAACTAGAGAAATGTTCTGAGTGTAGCTTGCAGTATTTACAACTTCAGCCCAGAAATATGTTGGCAGTTTAGATTCTTCAAGCATTGTCCTGGCAGCTTCAATAAGTGATATGTTCTTCCTTTCCACTACTCCATTCTTTTGTGGAGTTCTTGCTGCTGAAAACTCATGCAAATTCCCATTTTCCTCACAAAATGCTCTCATGACAGAATTCTTGAACTCAGTTCCATTGTCACTCTTGATTCTTCTAACCTTGAAATCAGGATGATTATTGACTTGCCTTATGTGATTGATGATGATTTCACTAGCCTCACCTTTAGACGTTAAGAAATATATCCAAGAGAACTTTGAGAAATCATCTACAATTACTAGGCAAAATCTTTTCCTTGAGATGGACAGCCTAAGAAACAGAAAAAGAAAGCTAACAAGGCAGGACCCAAGGAAACTTGGGTACCAAAATCAACTTGATTTGATTTTGATGTGTGCAGGGAAACAGAAAGAATCTTTGGTACTTGGATGGTGGTTGTTCAAGACACATGACTGGTGATTCTACCCTGCTCACAAAGTTCAAGGAGAGAGTTGGCCCAAGTATTACTTTTGGAGATGACAGCAAGGGTTATACTGTGGGATATGTCTTGATTTCAAAGGACAATGTCATCATTGAGGAGGTTGCCTTAGTGGATGGTCTCAAACATAATTTGTTGAGTATCATCCAGCTTTGTGATAAAGGCAACTCAGTAACTTTCAACTCAGAAGGCTGTGTTGTAACTAACAAAAGATGCAACAAAGTGGTTCTCACTGGTATGAGAAAAGGAAATATGTACCTAGCTGATTTCAACTCATCTAATGCAGAATATATTACTTGTTTTCTCAGTAAAGCAAGTCAGGATGGAAGTTGGCTATGGCACAAGAAGCTATCCCATTTAAACTTCAAGACCATGAATGAGCTAGTAAAGAAAGAACTTATCTTATTTGACTTGGGGATATCGGATTCATCCTTAGTCATTTGAGTTGGGCCTTTGAAACCATTCATTACAACAGAATTATCATGCATATTATAATCAACAGGGAATGGCATGCTATTAGTGAACATGTTATTCCAGTAAGGCATGTTAAATGGCATTTGTGGCATACTAAATGCAGCATAATAAGGATTAGGTGCAAATGACATATTAGCAAACCGTGCATTCATATTCTGTGTAGACATAACATTCATAGGCATGGGAGGTATGGCATTCATGTTGAGATAGTGAGGTGGCATAGACATGGAAGTAGGCATGACAGATTTACAATTAACAGACAAATGGTTTACACTACCACATTTTACACAGATTTTTCTAGGAGCATATTTATCAGGTGTGTAGTTATTGTGTAAGTTAATCCCTACTTTACCATTTCTATTATTTTTCTTTTTAGCCTCTGTTTTCACCTCAATCTTTTCAAGTCTGTCACTTAACTGTTTGATAGTCATGTGACCAACATTAGCCTTTTTCCCTTTCTTAACTTGACTCGATTCTCCTGAAATAAAGTTCTTGGAAACAGATCCATACTTTTCATTCAACTTAACAAGTTTGGCTTTATTGATAAGCTTGCTAACAACCGACGGATGAGGATTTTCATCAGTCGACAGATAACCCTTTTGGTTATCCGACGGATGACCCTCATCATCCGTCGAGTCTATATCTGTTAGCACTCCATCCACCAAATTTAGTTTTAGTTTCTCCTTGTTCTTTTTCCAGGCTGCATCACAGAAGGACTCGATTCCTTGAACTTTGGTGATTTGAGCATGAACATCTCTAGATGTTTTCCATGCCTTAATCACCTCATGTTCACGCTCGAGCTACTTCTACAAAATTTCTTCTTTCTTCAAGGACTCAATTAATTCCTCCTTGGCAATCTTACACTCAATTCTTAATTTTTCAAAATCAATGAACTGGGACTCTAGCATATTATTTCTCTCACTCAAAAATAAATTATTTTCTTTGATTTTAGCAATTTCTTTAGTAAGAGACTTAAGTGTAACACGCAAATGATATAATTATGTAGACATGTCATTTATAGCATCATTACACTCAGCTTTAGATAAATGTGCAAGGTTTGTAGTAATTAACTGATTACTTGAAGAACTTGTTTCTATTTCATCAGACTTGGCAATTAGGGCTAGATTTACATAGCTGGCAGCTTCATCTTCATCCAGACCATCTGCTGCCCAATCGTTTTCTTGTGTAATGAAAGCCCTTTCCTTTTGTTTGAGCAGCTCAAAGTATTTTTGCTTATAATCCACAGGCTCAAACTTTTTCTTGCTGGAATCTGACTTTCTACACTCAGTGGCAAAGTGCCCTGCGAAGCCACATTTGAAATATTTGAATTTTGATTTATCCACCATGTTTCCATTTGGCTTGGATGCTCCAAAGTTCTTTTTGAACTTGAGCTTGGCAAATCTTCTGGAAAGAAATGCTAAATGTTCATCAATGTCTTCCATGTCATCTTGGCTCAAAGAATCTTCACTTTCTACTGTAAGCCCCTTGCCCTTGTTTTCACAGACCCTTGAAGTTGATTCAACAGCTTCCATCTTCATCTCCTTCTCCTTCTCTAACTCAGCAACTAGTGCAATGGACCCTCCTTTCTTCTATCCTCTCTCCATCCTCTCATCTTCCTCTATTTTAAGCTCATATGTTTTCAGGATGCCATACAGTCTCTCCAAAGTAAACTCCTTATGATCTTGTGAGTTTCTCAATGAGACTGTCATTGGTTTCCATTCCTTTGGAACAGATCTAAGGAATTTCAGATTAGAGTCTTTTGTCTGATAGACCCTTCCATGCAACTTTAGAGCATTTAGCAGTTTTTGAAACCTACTAAAAATGTCAGTGAGTAACTCACTTTCTTCATTATGAAAATGCTTATATTGCTGAATCAATAGCTGCATCTTGTTTTCTCTAACTTGCTCACTGCCATCACAGATGATCTGTATTGTATCCCAAACATCCTTGGCAATTTTGCAGTTGATAATATTGTCAAACATATCACCCTCAACTCCATTAAACAGGATATTCATGGCCTTTTTATCCTTCCTGACTTGTTCAATGTCAGGATCAGACCATTCATGCCTTGGCTTGGGGATAGATGGCTTATTTCCAGTTACAGCTCTCATTGGTACATGAGGGCTTCTTTCGATGTAGCCCACATAGGTCTCATCTTGAGAAAGCAAATGAAGATGCATCTTTACCTTCCAATGATGGTAATTATCTTTATCCAGAAAGGGAATCTTGACTCCAACATCCTTCTTGTTCATCTTGTTGTATTGTTTTGATCTTTAAACTTTTCGTTCTTCAAGAGCTTGCTCTGATACCAATTGTTAGTCCCTTAACAATGTAACAAGAATTACAGAAGGGGGTTGAATGGAATTCTTGAAACTTTTTCCTTAAATAAAAATGTTCTAACTCAAATATATATAAGTGTGAATTGATTAGAAGAATGCGGAATAGTTACTTGAAATGAATCAAAACACAAGTAATTAAAAACAAGATTCTTTAAAAAACTTTCTGGTAGATTTGAATGATTCCACCAGAGATATATAATATATATCGAGAGAACTGTGTGTGCAAATAGCTCACAGCTGCTTACAAAATGATAACAACTAAGAATGAGATAAATGTTAAGAGTACAGCTTACAAATGTTTCTCTCTTGGTTGCTTAGTTCCTTAATTACAATTCTATTTGCTGCTTCTTGGTTTATATATCACCAAGATTACAAAGTAATAAGACAGGATAATAAAACAAAAACTATCAAGTCTAATACAGTGCTATTTCATTACTCTATTCCAGCATCTTTGAATATCTTCATAATAGCATGGAAATGGCAATGATTCTTTGTTCTCGAAAACCCAGTTGAATGGGCTACCACATTCCATTTGAAAACACTCGACGCATGTGACTGTGTTGTCATTGTCAACAGATATTTGAATTCTTTATCCATTGGGTTCATGATCATCCGTCGAGTTAATGATCATCCGTCGGGTTGTTGATCATCCGTCGAATTCATTGTTGGTTATCCGTCGGGTAGCAATCTGGCACTTAACTTCATTTCATTTATGCAGAATTACAAGACATCATCTATGTACAATTAATCAACATATTTTGCATATCTAGTTAAAGTCAACATGACTTAGGCACTACTACAGATTCTAAATAATGTGTATGCGGAATTGTACTACAGACTTATTGTTACATAAGCTACTCACTCGATGGATAATAAAGTATCATCCGTCGAGACTACAATCCTTATCCGTCGAGTGCTACAATATTCACTAAGTAAAATCTACCAAGGTGTTTTGTTAATGAAATCATCAAGTTCACAACATATACACAACATAAGTAGAAATGGATTTCTGCTTCTTACTGAACCAGGAGACTAGTCTTCCTCCCAAAAACTGACAACTTCCAGAGGTGCTCTTCCGGTCTATTTTACATCCAACAAAGTCAGCATCTGAATATCCACACAGTTCAAAATCAGCTTCCCTTGCATACCATAGACCAAGTGATGTTATGCCCTTAAGATATCGAAAGATTCTCTTAACTGCAATAAGATGTGTCTCCCTAGGATTTGCCTGGAATCTTTCACACAAACAAGTTGCAAACATAATGTCTGGACTACTAGCAGTTAGGTATAAAAGAGAACCAATCATACCTCTATAGCTTGTGACATCAACTGTTGTACCTTCATGAGGATCAAGTTTTGTAGCAGTTGCCATAGGAGTGCTTGCAGTTGCACTTTCTTGCATATTACACCTCGTCAGCAGATTCTTTGTGTACTTGGACTGATTTATGTAGATGCCATTATCAGTCTGTTTAATTTGCAAGCCTAAAAAGTAGCTCATCTCTCCCATCATACTCATTTGATATCTTGATTGCATCAACTTTGAAAACTTATCACACAATGTTTGATTAGTTGATCCAAAAATAATATCATCCATATAGTTTGAACTAAAAGCAAATCTTTACCTTTATTCTAGAATAAAATAAGGTTTTATCCATTGTACCTCTTTTGAATCCATTTTCAAGTAGAAACTGAGCAAAAGTCTCATACCATGCTCTAGGTGCTTGCTTCAGTCCATAGAGTGTTTTGTCAAGTCTATAAATATAGTCAGGATGTTTAGGATCCAGAAATCCTGGTGGTTGTTCAACATAGACTTCTTCAAGTTCTGCATTGAGAAATGCACTCTTGACATCCATCTAGAACACTTTGAATTTCTTGTGTGCAGTATATGCCATGAATATTCTGATTGCTTCCAGCCTAGCAACAGGAGCAAATGTCTCATCATAGTCAATACCTTCCTGTTGAAAATAACCTTTAGCCACTAACCGAGCCTTGTTTCTGACAATGGTTCCATCAGAATCAGTCTTATTTCTAAAGAGCCACTTTGTGCCTACAATTGACCGGTTTTTAGGTCTAGGCACCAACTTCCAAACTTCATTTCTTTCAAACTCATTCAACTCTTCTTGCATAGCTATGACCCAGTTTGCATCCTTGAGTGCATCTTTTTCTTTCTTTGGTTCTTTGTTTGAAAGTTGATTATGATGTAGACATTCATTTTAAGTTGCACTCCTTATTTGTACACCTTCATTAGGATTTCCAATGATCAGATTAGGAGTGTGATCTTTGGTCCATTTTCCGGCATGAGGAAATATTCTTCTGGAGCTAGATGCTCCCCCTGAATCATGTGCCTCATCAAATGCATTTGAGGCTCCCCCTGAGTCAGTGATGTTATCTCCTGATGAAGTATTAACACTTGATTCATGCTCTCCTGATATCGTGTTAGCATTGGATTCTGTTTGATCAGATTGAGAAGAACCTTGAGTTGATTCTTCTGTGTTGGTACCATCAGTTGAACCTTGCTGTTGTATACCTTTGTACTTGTAAACTTCCTCCATCTTTGAATTCTTGAACTCAGTGCCATTATCACTTCTCAGAATTTTCACTTTGAAATTTGTTCCATTTTTAATTTGCTTTACATGATCCAGAAGAATTTCCGGAGTTTCATCCTTCCTGTGTAGAAAATAAACCCAGGCATATCTAGTGAAATCATCAACAATTACAAGTGTGTACCTTTTCTTGTTGATTGATATTATGTTCACTGGTCCAAAGAGATCCAAGTGTAGCATGTGATATGGTTCAGTGATGGAGAATTCTGTTTTGCTTTTGAAGGATACTCTTCTTTGTTTGGACTTTTGGCAGGCATAACAAAGATCATCAGATGAATATAGCATATTTGGTAGTCCTCTCACTAGCTCCTTCTTGGCAAGTTCATTTATAGAATTGAAGTTGAGATATGAGAGCTTCTTATGACAATTCCAACTTTCATCTACTAATGCCTTTGAGATAAGGAAAGTAGCTTCCTTCTCAAGACTTTCATGCATCCTTGCTTCATATACGTTACTATGTCTATATCCTTTCAAGACAACTTTCTTTGATTGATGTGAACAACTTCACAGTGAGAGTCATAGAACACCACATGGTAGCCTTTGTTAGTGGTCTGACTGATGCTCAGTAGATTATGTTTCAATCCTTCCACCAAAGCCACATTTTCTATTACCACCTTTCCAATTATCAAGTTGCCATATCCCAGAGTGTGTCCGATGTTTCCATCCCCATAAGATACATCTGGGCCAGCCTTCCTCTCAAATTCTGAAAATAGGGTTTTATTTCCAGTCATGTGTCCAGAACATCCACTGCCCAAGACAAGAATATTTTTCCTGTTACCCTACAATCAGAGAGATGATTAATTAGAAGGTTTTTTAAGGACCCACACTTGTTGGGCCCTTATTTTGAATAACTTAAGTTTTTGTGATTCAGAATCAATTCTGACAGGTTTCTCTTTGATAGAATTTGTCTTATCGGAAGCAGATTTAGTAGAACTTGCAGAATTGAATACATAAGCAATTTTATTGAATTTAGGCAAGGGTTCATAAAAATTGTGATACAGCTTATGATAAGATCTATAAGTGTAAATTGAATTCCAACTACTACCACAATGAAAACAAGAATTTTATAGTTTGTAAAATGCTAATCTACCCCTAACATCAGACTCAGGAATAGCAGATTTCTTTTTCTTACTCCTCCTACAATCAATAGCAAGATGATTAGTATTTCCACAGTTAAAACAAGTTTTTCTAGGAGCATTGGGAGCAACCTTATAGTTGGAATCTTTAAACACACCTTGCTTACCATTTTTGTTTCTTTTTGGACTTTTTATCTGAGGTATGTCAGTAACTTCAGATAATTTCTTTTTCAGTTGTCCTTTAGACAAAAGTCCTATATTCTTTTCTTTCTTGACAGTCTTAATGGTTTCTTTGTTTTCCTCACTTTGATTTTTATCATTTACTTTCTTTTCCTGATATGTAGATGTTGAACCCTTTTCAAAGGTTGATTTGGGTTCATTGTTTTCTGAAGAGATAAATTTAACAGGAGTCTTAAGGGTAATTTTATTTTCAGTGTCAACATCTTTAATTCTATCTTTATAGCCAAGGCATTCTTTCCAGTTTTTCCTTGAGATCATCTCATGAACCTTTTTTCCTGAATCAGTCCAGGCTTTAAGGGTTTTTCTCTCATTTTCTAAATCTTTTTCTAACATACTGTATCTAGCCTCAAGGATCTTTACTGTATGTTTAGCTCTCTCACATTCTTTCTTCAAATCAATCTGATTTATTAAGTCAGACTCTAACTGTACATTCCTAGATTTTAAGATCTCAATCTCAGTTATAAGTCTATCATTTTCTAGAGTCTTATTCTTAAAATTATCATGCAGAGATTTAAGAATAGATTTCAATTCAGATATATCCTCAATATCAAGAGAAAAGTAGGATGTTGATACCTTAGAATCAGGAGAAGCAGGACTATCAAAATTAGCCATCAGTGCATAGTTTGTTCCTTCAGCTTCAGAGTCAGTAGAGTCCATCCAGTCTTTGCTTGATGTGATCAAGGCTTTGTTCTTCCCTTTGTCATTTCTTGACTTCCTGCATTCAGTAGCAAAGTGGCCAGGTTCATCACAGTTGTAGCACTTGATCTTTGACCTGTCTACTTTTCCAGCTTTCACATCTTTTCCTTCTCTTCTTCCCGAAGGCTTCCTTTCCCCTCCAGTAAAATTCTTCCTGAAGCTTCTATTCTTCTGAGACTTCCTAAATTGCATCCTCTTGAAACCCTTGACCATCTTAGCCGCCATTTGCATGACATCAGAATCTGTCATGTTCCCATCAGTTTCAGAATCAGTATCATCATCGAGATTTGATGATAAATCATCAGTATCTGATTCTGGCAGATAGTTCTTCTTCCTTGTAGCTTCCATAATCTTATCTTTTGAAGCTTTAACATTCACCTTTAAGGAAACTGATTTTGCCTTGACACTTTTCCTCTGTTTCCTTTGCTGAACTTCCAAGTTATGAGTCTTCAGCATGCCATAGATTTCATCTAGAGTGACTTTTTCCAGATCATACTAGTGTCGTATGATTGAGGTCTTTGTCTCCCATTCCTCACTCAAAGCTCTCAGAAACTCTGTGTTTGAATCTTTAAGATCATACACCTTTTCCACCAAAGATAGGTCGTTGAGTAGAGTAAGAAATCTATCATAGATGTCTGTGAGACTCTCATCAGTCTTTGCCTCGAAATGTTCATATTTTTGAACTAAGACAGCCCTTATATTCTTCTTGATGGTTGTGGTTCCTTGGCATTGAGTCTCAAGGGCATCCCAGATTTCTTTGGCAGTCTTGTAGGCTATAACCCTATTTGACATCACAGAATCGAGACCGTTATGCAAAATATTTCTTACCTTTGCATCTTTCAGTACAACGACTTTCTCTTCTGGTGTCCATTCACTTTTCTCCTTCAGCTAGAGATGTTCATCAACAGTAGGAGTTGCAGGTACCAATTTTGTTGGCTTGTAAGGTCCATCATTGATTACATCGAGATAGTCTGGATCTGTAGCTACCAAGTGCATGAGAATCTTCACTTTCCATGTAGGATATTCAGCCTTCTTCAGAATGGGGATTTTGATACTTTCATACTTGTTCAGAGACATGTTTAGATCGATTCTGATAGTGAATTATCAGTCCATTCTGATACCAATTGTTTCCCAGTAAAGATACAATTATTTAAGGGGGTTGGATACAATTGTATAAATGTTTCGAACAAGTAATAAAATATAACAGCTTTTTATATTTCTGATAAAAAATGTTACAAAAATCTCTCAAGAAATACTGATATTCTTGAGAGCTGCTAGGTCGTATGATGCTCAAGTTCTTTCACTATGTGATGACCTAAACTGTGTTTATATAATACACAGCTACAACTAAACAATCTAGGATATGCATTATCAAAAGCTAACTGAAACTGATACATATCTTCAACTGAATAGATAAAGTCCTATTACTCGGACGTAAGAGATATCTATTCCATAATACAAGGAACATAACAAATTCTCTAAGCTGACTGTCTCCAGATACTGATGACATCCAAATGCTGATGATGTGTCAAATCCTGACGACACATGAAATACTGATGACATCCGAACATCCAGATCATGAGCTTTTTCTGATCATTGAGAATCAATACGTAACACCGATAAAGGGAATTTGTTATCACCACCACCCATACTAGAGTCCTCGTCAGAAGAGGGAAGAGCGCTACTACTACCCGTGACTCTTGCTCTCTTAGGTGCCATAATCAAACAAGTGAGTGTGAATTGGGTGTAAGTTATATATATAGAGCTAGGGTTTGTATGTATATAAGATGGATATGTATATAGAGATGTGAATATGTAGGAGGGATATATAAGGGGGATGAGTTATAAAGGCTGTAGAATAATGGATAGGGTTAGGGTAAAATTCGGGTAGGAGTGGGGTGTTTTATTTTTGAATTTTTCTGGTTGTTTGTTTTTTTCCAGAGAGAAAGCGCGGGCGCGCTTGGCTAGGGCGTGAGCGCCTAGCTTCTGTAAAAAATCTCAATTTTTTTTATAAACAAAGATACTTCAGAATGCGTGGGTTACCTCCCACGAAGCGCTTGTTTTACGTCTTTACCTTGACATGAAACTTCGAATTCAAGTCATAGCTAGAATGGCGGTCACCGCCTCGCGGTTCACCATATTACCATAGTAATGCTTCAACATTGACCATTAACCTTGAATGCTTGGTCCAGATGCTTATCAAAAATCTCCACTGCACCATGTGGAAACACACTCTTGACTATGAATGGACCTGACCACCTTGACTTAAGCTTTCCTAGAAATGTCTGAGACGAGAGTTAAAAAGTAGGACTTGCTGACCAGGCACAATCGACTTGTGCACTAACCTTCTATCATGCCATCTCTTGACCTTCTCCTTGTATAACTTGTTGTTCTCATAAGCCTATAGATGAAACTCATCGAGTTCATTAATTTGAAGCATTCTCTTTTCTCCATCCGCCGACATGTCAAGATTTAACTTCTTTAAAGCCCAGTACGCTTTATGTTCTAACTCAGCAGGCAGATGACACGCCTTACCATACACCAACTGGAAAGGAGACATTCCTAGGGGAGTCTTGAATTCTGTTCTGTAGGCCGACACAGCTTCATCTAGCTTCATTGACTAATCCTTCCTTGACGGACTCACAACCTTCTCCAAGATTCGCTTGATCTCTCGATTAGAGACTTTAGTCTGTCCATTAGTTTGAGGATGATAAGTTGTGGCAACATGATGATTCACACGATACCTTTCCATTAATGCAGTAAATTTGCGATTGCAGAAATACGATCCTTCATCACTGATTATTACCCTTGGAGTACCGAAACGTGTGAATATGTGCTTATGAAGATAATTTATCACCACCTGAGCATTGTTGGTTGCAAAAGCTTTAACCTCAACCCATTTAGACATATAATCCACTGCCAAAAGAATATATTGATTGTTGCACGATGAGATAAATGGTCCCATAAAATATAATCCCCACACATCGAAAATCTCAACTTTCAGATGCACATTAAGAGGCATCTCATCTCTCTTGGACATATTTCCATCATGTTGACAGAAATCACATCTCAACACGAACTGATAAGCATCTTTAAATAAAGTTGGCTAGAAATATCCCGCCTGATGGATACGGGCAGCTGTCTTCTCTCTACCGTAATGGCCACAATACGCAGTGGCATGACAATCTCTCAAAATATCCTCAGTTTCATTATATGGAATGCACCTCCTGATAATCTGATCTGCCCACTTTCTGAACAATAATGGCTATTCATATCGATACCACTTCACTTCATGTAAAAACTTCTTCCTTTGAGTATAAGAAAATTCTGAGGGAATAACATTACTCATAAGATAGTTCACAATATCTGCAAACCATGGTTCTTCTTCTTGCACCCCAAAAAGTTGCTCATCGGGAAAAGTTTCATTGATTAATGTGTTATCTTGTGAAGCTTTACCTTGATTTTCCAAACGTGATAGATGATCCGCTACCTGGTTTTCTGTACCTTTCTTGTCTTTAATTTCCAACTCGAATTCCTGTAGCAAGAGAATTCATCGAATCAATCGAGATTTTGAATCTTTCTTTGAGACCAGATATCTAATAGCATCATTATCAATATAAACCGTCACTTTTATCCCAAGCAAGTAAGATCTGAATTTCTCCAACCCGTAGACAATTGCCAAAAGCTCCTTCTCCGTAGTAGTGTAATTTAGCTGAGCACCATTAAGGGTTTTACTAGCATAGTAAACCACATGGAAAATGTTCTTCTTTCTCTAACCAAGAACAGCTTCAACTGCAAAGTCGCTAGCATCACACATCATCTCGAAGGGATCAATCCAATCAGGTACAGTAATAATAGGTGTTGTAGTCAAACTTTTTTTCAAAGTCTTGAAAGCAGCTAAATATTCTTCATCAAACTTGAAGGGAACATCCTTCTCCAACAAATTGCACAAGGGTTTAAAGATTTTGGAGAAGTCTTTAATGATACGCAGATAAAAACCCGCATGGCCAAGAAAATTACGGATTCCTTTTACTGAGATTGGTGGAGAAAGTTTTTCAATAACCCCCACCTTCACCTTATCCACTTCAAGCCCTTTTCTAGATACCTTGTGCCCAAGAATGATACCCTATTGTACCATGAAGTGATATTTTTCCCAGTTAAGCACCAGATTGGTCTCAACACACCTTTTTAGCACCAAGCCCGGATTATGCAAGCACTCATCATAAGAAGACCCGAAAACATAAAGTCATCCATGAACACCTCCACATAATACCAATCATGTCAGAGAATATGGCCATCATGCATCTCTGAAAAGTAGTAGGTGCTCCACAAAGCCCGAAAGAAACTCGACGGAAAGCGAAAGTGCCAAAAGGACAAGTAAAAGTGATATTTTCCTGATCTTCAGGGGCAATGTAAATCTAATTATAGCCTGAGTACCCATCCAGAAGGTAATAATACTCATGACCAACCAACCTGTCAAGCATTAATTGATCGATGAATGGAAGCAGAAAATGATCCTTCCTGGTGGCTTTATTCAGCTTCCGATAATCCATGTAACACCCCCAGATCCGGGGTCGGGGATCCGGGTTGTCACGGTCTTTCTTTCCACAATATCACTTCACTTAATTAATAATAAATAACCTCATGCTGTGACCCCATACTAACACACACCACAACCCGTTATAGTCTCAGAGATGAAATTAAAATAAATACAAGTCTTTGAATCCACCATTTAACAGTTATTACAACCCAAGATGATTACTTGATAAATTTACAGTTAATTGCCATTATCTGCCACAAGTTATAATTATACATAATTTGATTCTCAAAAGTAGATGGTCTGATCTACCATGGATCTACCTCTGCAGCTATAACAGCTACAACATCATCGGGAAGACGCGGGACGCTTCCCACGCGCTTGCGCTGGGTCTGCTGGAGTCTGGCCATCTTTCCTAACTGTTGTTGTGTGATGAAGAAATAAAGCAAGGGTGAGCAGCAAGCCCACCAAAATAATATGTATAATGATTTACAATATATGAGCCTTCTCATAGTACTCATGAAAGTCTTGGTCAAAAGAAATGAACCAAGTTGATATCTTAATGCGATGAAGTCGCAAAATATTCAGTATATATACATATATACTTTTCAAAATATTGGAAGTCCTCTTCCATGCATAATATACACAAAGTTCCAGTGTATAACTGTATAAAAAAATATCGTTGCAAGGTGATCTCATATATCTAACCTTGTCTCAACGTTTTTCTAAAAATCTTTGTCATTCATAAGACAATTATTAACTAGATATAAGTTTAAAAGATGAAGTTATAAGGTACTCCAATATACTTATATCTTTTCCAAATACTACTTGAACTACCACCGTTCAAGTTATAATCAGTTTCAAAAGTTCATCACATAGATGAGACTACAAGACAAGATTTAAATAGATTCAATCTTTGAAATATTATTGAATGAAATAAAGTTACGAGATACTTTATTTAGTCCCGATATATATATATCCACATATATATATCTCTTAAACATTTCCTGGAACCTCTGTTATGTAAAGTATGAACAGAGTTTGAAACATCCAATGAATTTTGGAAAGGAAAAGAATTTTGGCATAAACCCGATATCTCGCTGATCAGGCAAAGATACCAATAAGTAACCTTTTCTACTGTAGATGGATGAATTCCTCACCGGTCATCACCCTGGCCGCATTAGGACCTCGCGCTAGACCGTACCCCGGCCCCTCACGCGTTGATGGACTGCCACCCAGCCACTTACACAATAATAGACCGTACCCCGGCCTGTCGCTTATGCCGACTCAATGAGATGGGCTTACTTCCCGAACGTTGGGCAAGTAATCAATTCATTTACCAAATCTGCAACCTCGTTGCGAATATAAAATACACCACAGAGCCGGATTCCCCAGGTTTTGAGCGAGTATTTAAATCCCCTTTAAAAAGGAAGATCTTAAATATAAAAATGAGTTTTGGGATCCGCTCTGACTTTTAAAAATCATTTTGAAGACTCGAAAACACTTTAAAGAGTGTTTGGAGTAAGGCTGATTTAATGAAGTAAATCAGTCCCCAGAATATTAGAAAATATCTGAATATTATTAATTAAATAATATTCCCATAAAGAATAATCTTTATAAAAATAATTGAAGTAGAAGTATTAAAACTTATACTTGAAACGAGTATTAAATAACCAAAGATATACTTATATGAAAGTATTATCTTTAATTGAATAATCGAAAATAAGTTTGATTATTTACACCTTATTCTTTAATAAAATAAAGAATATACCTCAGCAAATAATCGGAGTCATAGATCCTCAAATGAATATTCAAATAATATTCAATAAATAAAATACGCTGAGTCATAATACCTCGAATGAATATTATAAATAATATTCATTAAATAAAATAAAGGAGTCATACATCCTCAAATGAATATTCAAATAATATTCAATAAATAAATAAAAGGAGTCATAAGTCCTCGAATGAATATTCAAATAATATTCAATAAATAATATAAAAGAGTCATAAGCCCTCGAATGATATTCGAAATAATATTCAATAATAAATAAAGTTTAAAGTTATCGAATAAACCTTATTCGATTAATAGTTTGGAAAACTATAACCATATATAAATAAATATATATATATATCCATATCCATATATATACAAAATCTACTCGGGATCCTCGACTCCCGGTTTTAGAAAATATTTTCACCTTTGGGTCCCTATACTAAGGGTATACGCAAATACCGCTTATCTCTAGCATAGGTATTATGCAACGAATAAGCATTTGAACCAACAGATATATATTTCAAGAATATGAAACAGGCATGCATATATACCATATCACATGCTACAATATATCGCAACATTTGCTAATATAAACATCATGCATCTATCGCAAGATAATGCATATACATATATACATCACAACAACAGTATAACGGATAGAATACTTGCCTGAGCGACTTGGGGGTGAGAAAGGCTCGGGACGAGTCTGATAACCTATAAACAACAAGTAAGTTGGAATTAAACCAAAATCACTTGTAAATCTATACTTTAACTAACTTAGACTCTAACGCTTGTTTTGCGCTCACTGATTTGCTTAAGTCACTCGGGTACCCTCGGCTCCACTATTTTTAATAATTTAACCTTTACGAGTTTTAAAGCGATTCCTTCGCGAGTGTCTTACCAACTGCCTAACACACTTACCATAAATGTTTCATACATTAATTAACCCTTTTTGGTCTTTAATCTATGTTTCAAAGTAAGGCGAGGGAAAAAGTTTCGTTCGCGAAACGCCGTTACTTGAAACGGTCGTTTCTCCTAAACCGTGCATCAGAATCGAACGAACTACATATCAAAACGAAGCTCGTAACATGAGCTATCTAAACATGGCAGTGGTCATAATCTAGCAGGGGGTTCTCGGGTCATAATGCTATGCACAAAAACAGTCCAAAGAAAATCGGATGTTACGACGGCTATGTTTACGCGATTTCCCAATTTTAAACCATACAAAACCAACCACAAACCAACCTCAATCCAACATACAACCAACATCCATCCTTATCACATCATAACAACCCCAACCAATTCAATTTAATCATTCATACTTATGCCTAAACTTAACTTTAATCATACTTAAGTTCCTTTAAATCAAAACCACAACAATTACCATTCCATTTCACTACCATTCCAAATCCCAAACTCTAAATCATAACAACAAACTACAATATCAACCCACTAATCAAAATCATCTTATAATATATAGGAATCTAGGGTTTGGAGATGGTATACCTTCCTTGAAGCTTTTAATCCATGAAAGATCCTTGGAATGTCCATGGAAGCCTTAATATATGCTTAAGCTACCTTGACCTTGCAAATAAAATCAAGAATCACAAATTTGTTCTTGAAAGTTACTATTCACCCTAAACTAAAATGATTTGTTTGAGATAGAAAACCTTTGATTCAAGCACTCAAACTACTTGCTCTTCTTAGTTATGAAATATAGGATCCAAAGAAACAAACCTTATAATTTTCCATGGAGTATAGCTTGTGTTTTGAATTTCTAATTCACCATTTTGGTGAAAAATTCGAAATGAAGAAGATGAAAAGGGGGGAGAGAGAAGCTTGCTTTGTTTTCTTGATCTTTGTGCATAAAAAGCTTGGTTGATATCCTTTTGTTTTGTTAATTACCTTTTAACCATGGTAAAATTTGTGTGGCTTGAAATCAACCAACAATACCTTCCCTTTGGTCATGCTTATGTCATCCTCCTATGTCATCTTCCCACACTTGTCATCTTCTTGTTGGTGTGGTGACATCATCATCACTAACCTCTTTGATTAGCTCTTAATTACTTGGCTAATGACCGCTGATCTGTTATACGGTTCACTTAACTTTCGTTCTCGTTTATCGTTTGAGGGATCATACCCGGGATCTTATTACTTGGGTTCCCTTAACCTTTCTCAATACATTATATTCCTTTTATGATCCTCTCTTATAATCCTTGAATTTAAATCCTTTTAATCATGTTACCTTATACTCAATTCTTTCCGTATCTAGTGGATTTTCGGGAAAAATCAAAGTGTTCGGAATTGGATTCTGACGATCTTTACATACACTTATATACCATATAGAGTACTAATAAAATCTCAGAATATCCATAACAGAACCCCTACATAGTGTGGCATGAAAAGTTTTCTCATTCAGAAAAAACACTATTCATAAGGGTTTCAAAAATTTCCAAAAATTGGGGTTATTACAGTCTCCCCTCCTTAAAAGGATTCCGTCCCGGAATCAGATAGAAAACGAATGGGGATACTTTCTTAGCATTACACTTTCTAACTCTCGAGTCAATTTTCCCACATTGTTGTTCTACCACCAAACTCTGCCTAGTTTGATAATCCTTCTCCTAAGCACTTGTTCCTTTTCACTCTATAACCCTTCCTGGTTGCTCCATATAGGTTACGTCGGGTTGCATATCTATGCGCTCATATGCCTCTATTTATCGGGCATCTGAATTACACTCCCTTAACATTGATACGTGAAACGCGTTATGACTCGCTACATGTTCTGGGGTAAGGCTAGCTCATATGCTAACTTCCCAATACTCCTTAATATATCCAAGGGTCCAACAAATTGTAGACTTAGCTTTCCTTTCTTTCCGAACCTCATCAATCCTTTTCAAGGGTTTCCAAGGGGATACCTATAACATTACTAGGCCCCCTATTTCATACTCTTTGTCCTTTTTTGAGTCAAATCAGCATACCTCTTATGTCCATCTTGGGTTACTACCAGCCGTCCTCTGATTAGATCTATTATATCCCTGGTCCTTTGGACTACTGCGGGTCCGAGCATCTTGCGCTCTACAACTTCATCCTAACATAAGGGAGATCGACATTATCTTCCCTCAAGGATCTCATAAGGCGACATCTCGATAATGACATATGATCTATTGTCGTGATATAATTAAATCCGCGTTAAGTGATCATTCCAAATTCTTTCAAGTCTATTGCACAGACTCTCATTATAGCGTTTAGCATTAGAGCTTTTGCTTCTCAATACCCATTCTTTTCTAGTTCGTAATCGCTACAACCTTCCGTTCCTAATATTATACTAGTTATACTTTTGCTCGTTAGCGCTCTATAACCTTTTAATGACCACGACAACCTTAGTATCACGAATGTGTTCCCATTCTGCATACTACCACCACTTTATTACTCCTTTTTCAGTTGTTTCTATTTTCCAAAATTTGATCAATCAAATAGAAGTAAAGGAATTTGTTGAGAGATCACTAAGATCATGAACACTTGTTATATCGCATAGTTAGTACAGAAGGTGGCCAGCCTTTAGTACTTGACAAGCAATTAAACAATAGATGGTATCCTACTAGGCTTCTATCACACAGATAGATAGTCATTCGGCAATACCTCCCCTTCTGGAAGGGTTGTTCTTCTCAAATTACATGAAATGAAAAGAAGAGAAAAGAACGAACTGAAGAGAATTGTATATATATAAAATATATATATATATATATATATATATATATACTGCCACAAAATATCTGGCTTGGAACCTACCTCTGAATTATAGAGGTTTGTCATAGGAGAACAAAACATAGACGTATTTATATCAGCATCAAGTATTATAGCATCGTATTTCACGTGCCTAAATATTTTCGCTAACCCGTCCATCATTCTATGGACCCATGCCCTTCCTCGAGCTTATACACAATTACCTTTGAAACTCCCTCGACATCGAAAATCGAACCTGGGATCTCATTCTAGACATCATCGTTACTAGAATTCTATGCTTGCATCGCAACCTTCCTCGTATAATAATACGGCTCTCTATTGATAAGAAAGAATAAATATTCAATAGGTAGATACTCTACTTAATTAGTCTATCAATGATAACTTATACACTACCACTACCCGATTAGTGGTACTCAATCTCAACACCCATTCCAATACAACTCTCACGGTTGTAACCAGCTCATTACTCGCAGAATCATTGCTGCCTTACTATGGTCCACCACTGACCTACTGTAGTCATTCATTTTCCATGAAGTCTTAATAGCTAACCATACGGAGTCCATACATCTCGTATCTAATTCTCCTAAGGAGTTAACATAACCACCAATCACAATTCATGAAGAACACTCCAAACTCTGACGTACTTTCATGACATGAAGCAGATAAAATTGCAGAAGAGTTTCAATCAAAGCAATGATAGCAGGTTAATACCATTCTTAATCATATGCCTTAAATAGAAGACTTAACTCAAGGGTTCATCTAGTCCTTTTTGAAACATGGTCCTGGCTTATCTCAAGATAGGACCTTCTAAGATAGATAGCCCGTTCATGGCGATTACACGAATTAAACCTTTACCAACTACTATTACGGTTGGGTATTGCACAGTCATCAGAAGGAATGTCAATCTTCCAAACCATAATTCAACCTTCACATTTTTTTTTTGAACCATCATCACTGTATTCTTTTGGCACACGCGCCTATAATTATCCACTTACCTTTAAAGTGTCGGCCACCTCTTTGGCCTTTCCTGATAGTACAATTTCCTTATAGTCAATGTCATTTTAACCACCTCCAAATAATTTTCTACCTCATTTCAATCACAGCTTATGTGAAGATGTTTTCCTTAAAATCTGATGAGTAAAAAAAAAATCACCATTTTTCCATAAGTTATTGCCTCAGTCTTTAGAGGTTAATCACTGTCATGACTGACTCTCAATTATACTTAGAGCATCTTCTATCTTAAGTCCTAATTGCCCTGAACAATTTCGACCATTACTGGTTCGATCCATACCTTCTCGTGGTTTAACACGTGCCTCACTTGGCATCAATATAATTACGTCATATTTCCTTTATCAACATTTCTATTCTTGAGAATTTTGAATATTACCTTTCTCCTTGTAAAACCTCTAAGGTTATCCTTCAATCGTTCCTCCTGTATTCCCTAGATACAGGGCATATTAAAATACCATTTACTATTACTAGAACCATTGTCTATATGCCTCTGAAAAATTTCTCCACTGATTCTTAAAGGTTATTATTACCTTAATCCTTTCCAATTCATACTGTCAAAACTCATACTATCCCTATTAAGGATGAAATGCTAACCTGTATGCATTCCCCTAGGATTCATTTTAAGTTACCAATGTTCTTTCCTTAATTCCACCTTTAAAAAGGTACAAGCATCCTTCCATGGATAAATAAAGTCATATATCCCTGATAAGGGTATCTTGTTCAATCATTTCCACCTCGATAGTCTATACCTAACTTTAGCATCCTTATTCAAATTGAGGTCAATCCATATGGCCTCCAAAAGATAACAACGGTTATCCGCTTGTCTTGCCTAATTTGGTAACGATAACAAGGATGTTCTGGAAGATATTGGTCGTGTTCAACGTGAACTTCTTCTTAATAATTCCTTATTTACTTTTGTTGTTTATCTCAACAGTCACCTCAATGTTGGGATATCTTTCATACCTGGCGTCTCCCTTTCTGGGTATCGAGCCACCGGTCTTACATTTCACATTATTGAAGGTCACTTCCTTCATCCAAATTTTTTTTTTCCTGATTTCTTACTTTCTTGTCTCCTCAGTCTATCCGTGTCTCAATATTTATCCTTCGAACTATCTCAAGGTTTCCTCGAATCCTCCCAACTTAAAGGGGGTACAATATATGTATCTCTTATGCCTTCAACCATCAATTTTAACTCATGGTGGATCATCATCATCCTGACGATTACATACTTTTCTATTTCTATTGCTATGAGTCTTTAGGGTTTCCTCATACCCGACTCCCTTATCATACCTCAAACTCTTTTGCCTTTATATCCCTTTCCACTTCAGTCCCTTTTTATTTCCCTTTCTCTTATCATTATTTCATGAACCAACACAACATAAGCATTGATTTCAAACATCCCGTCATTCCGGATTCGTGTCCTTAGAACGAATCTTGACAACTTTTACAACTTAAATTCACAATTCATCATACTCGTCTGCCTTTGTTCTGGCTCTAAAGCTTTTACACTCTCTCCATAACCTTGGGAATTACTTTCCCGAAAACAATTGGCTGAACTTTAATCAGTTTATCATAACCTCTGGCTCCGTACCTTTCTTGGTCTTTCACCAGCGGGTGGCCTCTCTCTTAGGAGGGTAAGTGACAAAAATAGTCCTTTGTGGTTCGTCAATCATTTAGAATCTCAAATGATTCCTATATTTCCTTTAGCTAGGCTCTTGCCTCGACTAGGTCAACTTGTTCCTTGGAACTCTGAGAGCTTAACGCTTTAAAGGTCATGAAAGAATTTCCTGCCGCATTGTCCCCTCAGGGTGGTGGTTGGGGATAATAGTCTAAGTTCTCTTTAGACAGGTCCATGAATTGCCATATTGGAGTACCGTCTCGGGTCTCCTTTCCTTACTCGACTTTCCATTTCCTTAGTATGGAATGTTTCATCCTTCTCTCATACTTGGGGTTATCTTGTACGTTAAAATCCTCATTTTCCACTTCATTATGTTATGGGTTCCTTCTATCTTGATGGCGTCCTCCCTGACTATCACATTCAGGGTTTGCTCTAACTCTTATTCCTCAAACTAGCTTTCATCTAAGATTTCATCTTTAAGCTCTTAAACATTTGGAACCCAAATTCTATAGGAATACCTCATTATTCCCTTATCATCTCTCTCGGTATTAATCTCATATCTATTTGTTGGCTCTCTGCCTTCATTCATCACTTTTTCTGGCACAATCTGTTCCTTTCTAATAATTCGGGCTGTATTGCAATCTCAAACAACTTTTCGGTACCGGCTCCGGTTACCTTCATATCTATTTCCATTTTTTTTTTTTCAAAATCTCTTATCAACCCTCCCAAAGTCATTATCATCTTGAGTCTCTCCTTTTTTACTAAGGGCATCAGCCACCATATTGGCTTTCCTCTAATGATAAAGAATCTCCCAATCATTATTCTTGATTATCTCTAACTGCCTCCTCTGGCATATGTTGAGCTCTTTCTACGTGAAAATGTACTAGAGCACTTATGGCTTAGGTAATTCTCGCACTTCTCTCCATACAAGTAGTGCCTCCAATCTTTAGGGTAAAACTATTGCCATGAGCCTAAGCTCATGAGCGGGGATATCGAATTTCATATTACCTTAATTGTCTTGACATGTACGCGATTACCTTACCGTGCTGCATAAGCATGCACCCTAAGCCCTTGTACGAAGCGTCACTACACTACACTTCACAAAATCTCCTTTTCCATCCGGCAATGCCAGCATAAGGGCCATCACCAACCTCTGCTTCAGTTCTTGAAAGCTGTTCTCGCATTTCTCTGTCCATTCGAACTTCTCAGTCTTACGAGTAAGCCGCGTTAAAGGGGCTACTATCTTTATAACTTGAACGAACCTCCGGTAGTGACCGGCCAATCCTTCCTCTGGTAGTCGACCAAACCATGGTCATCAATTCATCAGTGGTCCTTTATCCAATCCTGTCAGGATCCTCCATGGGATCCTCCTCAACAACTATCCCTTCTAGGACAACATCCTCAACCGCTACATCCTCAATATCAATATCATCCGGTCCTGCATTAGGACACTCTATCGGATCCACAATCCGATCTCCAATTAGTAATAAAATATCATCGCGATGTTGCTCCTCAACCTCAGGGTTCGGAGTCCCGCTACCATATACGATAACGAACTACGCTCCTATCATGATATTTATAAGGGTTCCCATAAGGGTTTTAACTGTCAGTACTACGTTAGGTAGCCCGACTATGAACTTGGCAAGAGTTCTTATTATCTTAGTGAACTTATTATCTTAACGTCCCATCATCTCTGAGGTTTATAACGCTTAGCTCTGATACCATTTCTGTAACACCCCCAGATCCGGGGTCGGGGATCCGGGTTGTCACGGTCTTTCTTTCCACAATATCACTTCACTTAATTAATAATAAATAACCTCATGCTGTGACCCCATACTAACACACACCACAACCCGTTATAGTCTCAGAGATGAAATTAAAATAAATACAAGTCTTTGAATCCACCATTTAACAGTTATTACAACCCAAGATGATTACTTGATAAATTTACAGTTAATTGCCATTATCTGCCACAAGTTATAATTATACATAATTTGATTCTCAAAAGTAGATGGTCTGATCTACCATGGATCTACCTCTGCAGCTATAACAGCTACAACATCATCGGGAAGACGCGGGACGCTTCCCACGCGCTTGCGCTGGGTCTGCTGGAGTCTGGCCATCTTTCCTAACTGTTGTTGTGTGATGAAGAAATAAAGCAAGGGTGAGCAGCAAGCCCACCAAAATAATATGTATAATGATTTACAATATATGAGCCTTCTCATAGTACTCATGAAAGTCTTGGTCAAAAGAAATGAACCAAGTTGATATCTTAATGCGATGAAGTCGCAAAATATTCAGTATATATACATATATACTTTTCAAAATATTGGAAGTCCTCTTCCATGCATAATATACACAAAGTTCCAGTGTATAACTGTATAAAAAAATATCGTTGCAAGGTGATCTCATATATCTAACCTTGTCTCAACGTTTTTCTAAAAATCTTTGTCATTCATAAGACAATTATTAACTAGATATAAGTTTAAAAGATGAAGTTATAAGGTACTCCAATATACTTATATCTTTTCCAAATACTACTTGAACTACCACCGTTCAAGTTATAATCAGTTTCAAAAGTTCATCACATAGATGAGACTACAAGACAAGATTTAAATAGATTCAATCTTTGAAATATTATTGAATGAAATAAAGTTACGAGATACTTTATTTAGTCCCGATATATATATATCCACATATATATATCTCTTAAACATTTCCTGGAACCTCTGTTATGTAAAGTATGAACAGAGTTTGAAACATCCAATGAATTTTGGAAAGGAAAAGAATTTTGGCATAAACCCGATATCTCGCTGATCAGGCAAAGATACCAATAAGTAACCTTTTCTACTGTAGATGGATGAATTCCTCACCGGTCATCACCCTGGCCGCATTAGGACCTCGCGCTAGACCGTACCCCGGCCCCTCACGCGTTGATGGACTGCCACCCAGCCACTTACACAATAATAGACCGTACCCCGGCCTGTCGCTTATGCCGACTCAATGAGATGGGCTTACTTCCCGAACGTTGGGCAAGTAATCAATTCATTTACCAAATCTGCAACCTCGTTGCGAATATAAAATACACCACAGAGCCGGATTCCCCAGGTTTTGAGCGAGTATTTAAATCCCCTTTAAAAAGGAAGATCTTAAATATAAAAATGAGTTTTGGGATCCGCTCTGACTTTTAAAAATCATTTTGAAGACTCGAAAACACTTTAAAGAGTGTTTGGAGTAAGGCTGATTTAATGAAGTAAATCAGTCCCCAGAATATTAGAAAATATCTGAATATTATTAATTAAATAATATCCCCATAAAGAATAATCTTTATAAAAATAATTGAAGTAGAAGTATTAAAACTTATACTTGAAACGAGTATTAAATAACCAAAGATATACTTATATGAAAGTATTATCTTTAATTGAATAATCGAAAATAAGTTTGATTATTTACACCTTATTCTTTAATAAAATAAAGAATATACCTCAGCAAATAATCGGAGTCATAGATCCTCAAATGAATATTCAAATAATATTCAATAAATAAAATACGCTGAGTCATAATACCTCGAATGAATATTATAAATAATATTCATTAAATAAAATAAAGGAGTCATACATCCTCAAATGAATATTCAAATAATATTCAATAAATAAATAAAAGGAGTCATAAGTCCTCGAATGAATATTCAAATAATATTCAATAAATAATATAAAAGAGTCATAAGCCCTCGAATGATATTCGAAATAATATTCAATAATAAATAAAGTTTAAAGTTATCGAATAAACCTTATTCGATTAATAGTTTGGAAAACTATAACCATATATAAATAAATATATATATATCCATATCCATATATATACAAAATCTACTCGGGATCCTCGACTCCCGGTTTTAGAAAATATTTTCACCTTTGGGTCCCTATACTAAGGGTATACGCAAATACCGCTTATCTCTAGCATAGGTATTATGCAACGAATAAGCATTTGAACCAACAGATATATATTTCAAGAATATGAAACAGGCATGCATATATACCATATCACATGCTACAATATATCGCAACATTTGCTAATATAAACATCATGCATCTATCGCAAGATAATGCATATACATATATACATCACAACAACAGTATAACGGATAGAATACTTGCCTGAGCGACTTGGGGGTGAGAAAGGCTCGGGACGAGTCTGATAACCTATAAACAACAAGTAAGTTGGAATTAAACCAAAATCACTTGTAAATCTATACTTTAACTAACTTAGACTCTAACGCTTGTTTTGCACTCACTGATTTGCTTAAGTCACTCGGGTACCCTCGGCTCCACCATTTTTAATAATTTAACCTTTACGAGTTTTAAAGCGATTCCTTCGCGAGTGTCTTACCAACTGCCTAACACACTTACCATAAATGTTTCATACATTAATTAACCCTTTTTGGTCTTTAATCTATGTTTCAAAGTAAGGCGAGGGAAAAAGTTTCGTTCGCGAAACGCCGTTACTTGAAACGGTCGTTTCTCCTAAACCGTGCATCGGAATCGAACGAACTACATATCAAAACGAAGCTCGTAACATGAGCTATCTAAACATGGCAGTGGTCATAATCTAGCAGGGGGTTCTCGGGTCATAATGCTATGCACAAAAACAGTCCAAAGAAAATCGGACGTTACGACGGCTATGTTTACGCGATTTCCCAATTTTAAACCATACAAAACCAACCACAAACCAACCTCAATCCAACATACAACCAACATCCATCCTTATCACATCATAACAACCCCAACCAATTCAATTTAATCATTCATACTTATGCCTAAACTTAACTTTAATCATACTTAAGTTCCTTTAAATCAAAACCACAACAATTACCATTCCATTTCACTACCATTCCAAATCCCAAACTCTAAATCATAACAACAAACTACAATATCAACCCACTAATCAAAATCATCTTATAATATATAGGAATCTAGGGTTTGGAGATGGTATACCTTCCTTGAAGCTTTTAATCTATGAAAGATCCTTGGAATGTCCATGGAAGCCTTAATATATGCTTAAGCTACCTTGACCTTGCAAATAAAATCAAGAATCACAAATTTGTTCTTGAAAGTTACTATTCACCCTAAACTAAAATGATTTGTTTGAGATAGAAAACCTTTGATTCAAGCACTCAAACTACTTGCTCTTCTTAGTTATGAAATATAGGATCCAAAGAAACAAACCTTATAATTTTCCATGGAGTATAGCTTGTGTTTTGAATTTCTAATTCACCATTTTGGTGAAAAATTCGAAATGAAGAAGATGAAAAGGGGGGAGAGAGAAGCTTGCTTTGTTTTCTTGATCTTTGTGCATAAAAAGCTTGGTTGATATCCTTTTGTTTTGTTAATTACCTTTTAACCATGGTAAAATTTGTGTGGCTTGAAATCAACCAACAATACCTTCCCTTTGGTCATGCTTATGTCATCCTCCTATGTCATCTTCCCACACTTGTCATCTTCTTGTTGGTGTGGTGACATCATCATCACTAACCTCTTTGATTAGCTCTTAATTACTTGGCTAATGACCGCTGATCTGTTATACGGTTCACTTAACTTTCGTTCTCGTTTATCGTTTGAGGGATCATACCCGGGATCTTATTACTTGGGTTCCCTTAACCTTTCTCAATACATTATATTCCTTTTATGATCCTCTCTTATAATCCTTGAATTTAAATCCTTTTAATCATGTTACCTTATACTCAATTCTTTCCGTATCTAGTGGATTTTCGGGAAAAATCAAAGTGTTCGGAATTGGATTCTGACGATCTTTACATACACTTATATACCATATAGAGTACTAATAAAATCTCAGAATATCCATAACAGAACCCCTACATAGTGTGGCATGAAAAGTTTTCTCATTCAGAAAAAACACTATTCATAAGGGTTTCAAAAATTTCCAAAAATTGGGGTTATTACAATCCATGCATACTCTCCACCCTGTGACTGTCCGAGTAGGGATGATCTGATTCTTCTCTTTAGCCACAAGTGTAATGCCTCCTTTCTTAGGCACACACTGCACCAGGCTCACCCATGAACTATCCGAAATAGAATAAATGATCCCTACATCTAGCCATTTAATAATTTCTTTCTTCACCACCTCTTTCATGATAGGATTGAGTCTTCTCTGATGTTCAATGGTAGGTTTACTTCCTTCCTCAAGTAGAATTTTATGCATACAATAGGAAGGGTTGATTCTCTTGATATCTGCTATAGTCCACCTGATTGCTGATTTAAACTCTCTCAGAATTTACAAGAGCTTGTCTTCATCACTACCTGAAAGGTCAGATGCAATAATAACATGTAAAGTAGATGCATCACCTAAAAAAGCATACCTCAAGTGATCAGGCAGTGGTTTGAGCTCAAGTGTGGGAGCTTCTTCAATAGATGGTTTAAGACACTCCTGAGAATTTTTCAGCTCTGCTAATCTAAGAGACTCGAATGGCAAATCCAACTTTCTCTTCCACGAAGATGCATTCAAAAACTGAAGTTGCTCTGCCCCTTCTTCGTCTTCACTATCAGATTCCCCTGTTAAAGCTCTCTCTAAGGTATCTCACCTTAACAATTGATCAAGCTCCGAATTCACTACAGAGTCGACCAGTTCTACCTTATAGAACTCCTCTTCATCTGTGGGGAATTTCATTGCAATGAAGACATTAAAAGTGAGATCCTGATCCTGGACCCTCATTATAAGTTCTCCCTTTTGCACATCGATCAAAGTTCGGCTTGTAGCTAAGAATGGTCTTCCCAAGATAATAGGAATCTTCTTATTCCCCTCAAAGTCTAGGATGGGAAAATTAGCTAGAAAGATGAGTTTATCCACCTTAACCAAGACATCCTCCACTATACCTCACAGATAAGTGATGGACCGATCAGCCAGTTGTAAGGACATGTTTGTAGGTTTTGGATCAGGCACACCAAGTTTCCTGAAGACAGACAATGGCATCAGATTGATGCTAGCTCCCAAGTCACAAAAACTTTTTTTGAAAGATAACTCGCCAATGCTGCATGGTATCGTGAAGCTTCCTGGATCTTTAAGTTTAGAAGGCAGTTTTTATTGCGGCACCGCACTGCACTCTTCTGTTAGAAGCAACGGTTTCCAACTCCTTAAGCTTCAACTTTCGAGATAGAATAACCTTCATGAACTTAGCATAGCTTAGCATCTGCTCTAGAGCTTCTGCAAAAGGTATGTTAATAAGCAATTTCTCGAAAATCTCCAAAAACTTGGCAAATTGCTTGTCAAAATTTTGCTTCTGAAGTCTTTTAGAATATGGAGGAGGCGGATAGACCTGTTTGTCTCCTGTATTCTGCTCAGGAATAGTGTGTTCAGCAGAATTTTTCTTTGTTTCCGCTTCGACATCCTTCTGATCAGCTGTATCATCAACATTTATAATTTCTGGTACAGGGGCAGGTACGGGCGCGCTTGGCTTCTGCCGAAAATTTTTAGAATCTAATTTTTGATGGTTAGCGACCTTTCCAGACCTCAAAGTGATTGCTTTCAACTGTTCTTTAACTTCCCTCTTGCCTGGGTTAGCTTTCGTATCACTAGGAAGAGTTCCTTGTGGTTGATTCAGCAGCGCATTAGCAATTTGTCCTATTTGATTCTCCAAAGTTTTGATCGAAACCGCTTGGCTTTTAATTCAGATTTTTATTAACAGATTGACCGGCACTTCCATGAGATTGTTGTTGCATTACCAGAAGCTGAAATTGTTGCCTTGGTGCATAGTGTAGTTGAAAACCAGGAGGGTTGAATGGCTTGGTTCCAAACTGCTAATAAGGTTGTTGTAGATGTTGCATACCACTCTGATTATTGCTTCAGCTAAAATTAGGATGGTTTCGGTTGTTAGGCTGATAAGTGGCAGGAACTAGTTGCTGTGTTCTCTGAAAATTGCTCACAAACTGTACCGACTCACTAGATATAGCACATTGATCCGTAGCATGTGTACCTGCACAAAGCTCACTAACACTTGTTATCTGATAAAATCCATAGTTATCCAGAGAATCAACTTTCATAGTCAACGCCTTCAGCTGAGCAGCTATAGTCGTAGCTGTATCCACCTCCAAAATTCCTGCTACCTTGCCTTGTGGTAGTCTGTGAGTTGGGTTCTGATATTCATTGACAGTTGTTAAGTGGCATTTATATCCACTTATTATGTCCTACAAAGGCTTGATTTAATGTTTTGTACTCGAGTTATTTGTGTATTTGATGTGTTTTTGTAGTGTTTTTGCATTTCAGGCATAAATAAAAGACTCAGGAGATTTAACATTATTTTGGTGCTAAATTGGTGTTAGGATGGTGTTCAAGAAGATTACTCGTGAAAAGGCCAACTCAAACCAGCAAGAAAATAAAAAGAAGAAGTTTTCCAAAGAGTCAGCGCACCCGCGCTGTGCTCGTGCGCGGAGGAGAAACTCTGCGCGCCCACACCGTTGAAGCGCGCGGCCACACCAGGTCGGGATAAAAGAATCCTGATTCTCTTGTGATTCTGATTGATGGACTTCTACTCTGCATGGGCTACTATATAAACATAACTTATGATCATTTTTCATAACACGACGTACCAGAGCTTAAAGAGAAGGCATAAGAAGACCGTAGAGCATAATTTAACCAAGGAGAAGAGGATCTAGTTTAATCTTGTGATTCTTTATTTTAAGTTGTAACTTTTGGATGCTAGTTTTCTTATTTTGGGAGCCTATACTCTTGTGTAACGTACTGGGTTTATTATTTATTCAGTATAAAGACTACGTTTATTATACCATGCTTTCATCGGAACCCACGTTGATTATGAGTCCGATTATGGGCTAATCGTTATCGTGGGGTTATAACGGATTAATTATGGATTTCTTTAGTTAATTTGTTTCGATGCCTTAGTGTGTGGTAATTGTATAATATCCTAGTATTGGTTGTGCTTATTCATCTTATAAGCGTCGCGAACTTATAAGATAGCGTGTTAATCTCTAATGAAGCGAAAGTGAACTTAGGGGTTTAGAACTTGCCATGCTAGCATAAGTTCATGTATTTGTTATGCATGATTCGTAGGTAATTTTAACCATCTTACTTGCCCTATATAATCATGATAGATAACTTGTGCATTAAACCGTTATGTTGTTAAATTCTATAGACATATAGGGTCTCAATATAATTGGTGTCTATTCCGCTTCCATCTCTTTTGTGGATGTATGGTAGTATGGTATTCGTACAACAAAAGTTGGTGTTTATCAGTTTCATGTTATCTGATTAGTGTCATCACCATTGCATGCTAAGGTTAAGAATGAAAAGGCTATTGAATAAAGTATTTAATGAAGTTAAAATCCCATATTTGTGTCATATAGTATTCAACTCTCTTTATTCTCTTAGTTAATGTTCTTTAGTATAATCTCTTAGTTAAGCGTAGTTAAAATAACCTCAATTTGTTATTCGTCTTAGCATTGGATAATAACCATACCATTGTTGCATAAGTGTATTGATTACAATTAACTTAAACCAGTCCCTGTGGGAACGAACTAGAATTATTCAATATTACTTGCGATCACGTATACTTACGTGAATATTAGCGCGTGTTTTTGTCCTAATAAGTTTTTGGCACCGCTGCCGGGGATCTGGGGTTAATTTCTAGTTTATGTGTTTGTCATCAATGGTCGTTAAAGTCCATTGACTCGGACATTGTTACTTACTTATTTCCTTGTCGTGTTTCAGGTACTCTAGCGAACGTGTATGCATACGCATTCACGGTCTCGTAAGAGAACACTGGATCAAGCTGAGGAAGAAGTTGTAATAGCTAAGGAAGTTTATGAGGAAGTTCTTTTCAAGGAGAAAGTTGAAGAAGAAGCACTTATTGCAATGGGAGAACCGAAAGCAAATCTGAAGGCTTTGATGGATTACTCTCAACCAAAGATTAATGATATTCAGTCTAGCATTGTTCGACCAGCCATCTCGGCTAATACCTTTGAGATCAAGTCGAGCACGATTCAGATGATACAAAACTCAGTTCAGTTTGGGGGTTCTCCGACAGAAGACCCCAACATGCACATCAGAGATTTCATCGAGATCTGCGACACTTTCAAGTTCAATGGAGTTTATGAAGATGCTATTAAGTTGAGGCTTTTCCCATTCTCTCTGCGGGATAAAGCTAAGTGCTGGGTACATTCTCTACCACTAGGGTCTATCACCAAATGGGAGGATCTTGCTCAAATTTCTTAACTAAATTCTTTCCTATGGCGAAGACTGCGGCAATCAGAAACGCACTTACTCAATTTGCTCAGCAATCTGGAAAATCTTTATGTGAGGCTTGGGATCGCTATAAGGAGATGCTTAGGAAGTGCCCTCATCATGGGATGCCTGACTGGATGATCATTAACTGCTTCTATAATGGCTTGGGTGTTACTTCTAGACCCATGCTTGATGCAGCATCAGGAGGAGCCTTGTGGGCTAAAAGCTACTATGAAGCTTATGAATTGATTGAATTGATGACTTCTACTGAATACCAGAATCCATCTCAGAGACTAACTCCAGGCAAGGTAGCAGGAATTATGGAGTTAGATGCAGCTACTGCTATAGTTGCTAGAATGGCAAGTTCTAAACCCTTAAATTCACTGTTGCTTCATTAAGAATTAACACGCTATCTTATAAGTTCGCGATGCTCATAAGAAGAATAAGCACAACCAATACTAAGCTATCATACAATCACCACACACTAAGGCATCAAAATGAATCAACTAAAGAAATCCATAAATAAATCCGCTAGAACCCCACAATAACGATAAGGCCATAATCGAACTCATCATCAACGTGGGTTCCGATGAAAGCATGGTAAATAAACGTAGTCTTTATAAACAAATAATAAACCAAGTACGAAATCCAGAGTATTAGGTTCAACAAAATAAGAAACGAGCATCCAAGATTACTGTTAGTCCCTTAACAATATAGCAAGAATTACAGAAGGGGGTTGAATGGAATTCTTGAACCTTTTTCTTGAAATAAAAATGTTCAACTCGATTATGGATATATTTGTTTTGATTAGCACAATACGGAATGTAAACTTGAATGAATCAAAACATAAGTAATTGAAAACAAGAGTCTTTAAAAACTTTCTGGTGGGTTTAAACAATTCCACCAGAGATATATTTAATATATCGAGAGGACTCTGTGTGCAGAAATGCTCACAGCTGCTTACAAAACAGAACTGCTAAAAACACAGGAAATGCTAAAGATAGTGCTTACAAAGATTTCTCTGTTTTTGTTTCTTAGCTATCTCAGTTATTTTTCTATTTGCTACTCTCTTGGTTTATATATTACCAAGATTACAAAGTCAAAAGAACTGAACAAATATAAAATCTAACAGTCTTGATCTTTGCTGCTTTTCGTCCTCTATTACCCAGTTAATGGGCTTCCACAATGTACTTGTATCCAACTCAACGGCTGTGTGTCAGCTTTCACTGTTCAACTGATGTTTGAATCTTGATATGATCATCTGTCGACTTTCAGATCATCCGTCGATGACTTAATTGATCATCCGTCGACTGCTATGTTAAACATCCGTTGATAGTCATTTGATCATCCGTCGAAGCTTTGTTAATCATCCGTTGGTAGCCATTTTGGCACTTGACTTCATTTTACTTATACAGAATTACAAGACATTGCTTATATACAGTTAATCAACCTATTCTGCATATCTAGTTAAAGTCAACATGACTTATATTCTACTCCAGATTCTATACAAAGGTGCATACAACACTGTGCTACAAACTTATTATTACATAAGCTACTCACTCGATGGATAATAAGTTAATCATCCGTCGGGACTATAATGAGTTATCCGTCGGGACTATAATTCTTATCCGTCGAGTGCTACATTATTTCACCAAGTAAAATCTACTTAGATATTTTGTTTAGGTAATCATCAAGTACTCAACATATTCAGAACAATCTCCCCCAATTTATGTCTACTGGAATTGTAGCCATAAATTAAGAGATACTTGATGATAACAAAACATCCTAAACATATATTTTTAAAGATAAGTAAATAGAACTGAAAGTGCTTCAATTTAAACAAAAAATGTACAAGGTTTGGCTCACAGTCAGTTCAAGATGCTCCTCTAGTCTGAGCAGATTTTTCTAGTTTCTTGAAGGTCTGGATCTTCTTCCAAGCTTTGTGTTGTTTTCTTCAATTTGATTCTGGAGCTGTCTGTGGAATTCTAATTCATCAGATTCTGAGAGATCTAACATTTCTTGCATTTCCAAGAGAGTCTCATTGCTAGAGATACTCAATTGGTCTTCTAATCTGAAGAATCTTCTCACACCCTTGTCATCCATGAATTCCATCAGCCAGTAGGGCCTTAGATGCACTCTTCTCCCTGTGTATGGGATGATAAGAGTTTTGGGTAGTGCATCTGTGGCTCTAACACTCCTTAGCTCTTCAATCTTCTTCAATACTAATCTTCTTGCAGTTACATTGAACCCAAAGTTTTTCTTGAAGGATGAATAGACGTTGATCAACACAGCTTGGCTTTCTTGAAGTATCCTGTGAAGAGGCCACTGAATCTCCCTTCCCCCTTTGTACTTGAACACCAACCTTTCAGGTAGGTTTCTGTATGTATCAATTGCCCTTACCTCATCCAGCTCCTCCAGATAAAGGTTTAGATCTGAGAATTCTTTGATGTCACACAAGTACAAGTAGTCTCCCCTGTTGACCTTGGTTTGAGCTTTGACTACTGACTTGGATTTGAGAGGTGACAGCTTCACTTTCTTGACTGCCCTTGATTTTGTCCTTCTTGGCTTAGTAAGAATTGGCAAGTTAAAGTCAGGAATTGGTAATTTATCCTACTCTATTGGCTCATCCTTTGGCATAATAGGCTCTCCATGTATGTTCCTGTAGGGGTCCACCACCCTTATGTCTTCAAGCACCACAGAGGGCTTTGATGCTTGAGTTTCAGCTTGAGTGGATTCCTTTGGAAATTGATCTTCCAATTCCTTATCAACAACATCCAACTTTCTTTTTATTCTTTTAGCCAGTTCTTTCTTTCTTGGGGATTTCTTCTGTTCTTCAATCTTCTTCTCTGATTCAGTAGCTTGAGATGGTTGAGAGGGAATTTGTTGAGAAGAATTCACAACCTGTAGCTTGGCCAAGATAGCAAACTGTTCTTTCTTTTGTTTAGACTTCTTTGCATCTAGAGCAGCTTGCCTCTTTTCCTGCTTCAATCTGGCTTTTTCTTCTTCCTTTGCATGAGCAAATTGTGGATGTCCAGCTACCACACAAATTTCCTTCCCATTTCTGAATATCTTTGCAATTCTCTTTCTTGAGGCTGAATCAGCTGGATCTTTGTAGAGGAGAATAGATCTTGACAGAAGCTTCTTTTCATCAGGCTTGGGTGTCTCATACACAGAATCCATAGGGTTCTTCAAAGATAACTTTGGATAGTTTGCCCTTGGTTTAAGAATTATCTCAGCCTTTGTAGTCTTGATGCAGGAAGATTGTCCTTTCTCCAGATAGTTCATGCTCATCTCATTCACATTGATTGGCTTGACATGAGAGTAATGGATGGCTGACTGATCTGGTTCCTTGACTAATTGAAACTTTTTCTGTATTTCCTCATCAATCTTTTTCCAGTTGATCAGAGTCAACTCTCCTTTATCAGCATCTTTCAAATTTGTTGTTGTTGCATTTATAACATCTATACCATCTGTAACTTGTGGCTTGGAGATAGTAATTGAAGGTACAATTACTTTGCTGATTTGAACTAGAAGTTTCTCCCCCTCAGTTGGACCTTTCTCCCCCTTACTTGATTCTCTCTCCCCCTTTTTGTTATCATCAAGTGGAGGAGTTAGGCCTTGTGCTTTAGCCAGTTGCATAAGAAGATTTGTCTGAGTCTGTTGATTTTGAAGAAGTAGAGCCACTGAATTCTCAATAACCTGAACTCTGTTCTTTAGATTGGCTATCTTCTTGTCAGAATCTGATTCTCTCCTTAATCTTAGTAATAGATCATGCATGGTACCATATGGCATTATTGAATCCAGCTTCTCAGAGTTATATGTCTTTAAGTCAGCTATCTCCTTTTTCAATTCATCCACACTGAGATTCTGTCTTGAGTGTTGGATCTTCATTAAATGTAAAGAGTCTAGGTGAGCTTGAAGAACAGCCTTGGTACCAGCATCTGAAGCTTCCTGAAGGGCCTGCTGAATAGCTATTACTTGTTTTACCAAAGACACCTCAAATTGCCCTGGTGAAAATTCCTTTGCCCATGCCCATTTAGGTAAACTGAAAGCAGAACTTGGGCCTTCAGCTCCCCCTAAGTTCATGCTTCCATCCAAAGAACCAGAGTCATCATCATCAGAATTTACTCCAAATTCTTCAGATGGCTTTCCAGCTTGAGAAGGCATTCTGTTCACAGTAGCTTTATCTCTTTGAAGAGATTCTGTGGTGTGCACTAAATTCAAAGTCTGCTCTGCCTCCACATTGCCCTGAGCAGCCAACAGTTGATAGGCTGAAACAGGGTGAGTAAAAGTGTCAGCATCCAAGGAAATGTTATTAATTACAGCTTTGTAATGTTGCTGAAATTGTCTTTCCTTTTCAGCATCATCCACAATCATTGACTCACTAGCAATGGCTGGTTCCATCCTTATTTCTCCAGTACCTGCCTTTCTCTCATATTCTCTCTTTTGTTGCATCAGGGTCTCACCCTGGCTCCCCACCCTCACACCCTCACCTTCACCTACTAAGGTGGGACTCCTTTCACTCACTTTTGCCAATCCTGAATGAATGGATTGCTGAGATTCACTCTTTTCCTCTCCTTTTGCCTGGGAGCAACCCAGCCTCTCACTCAATGCACTCTCCTCTCTCAGTCCTAAGAGTGATTGTATTACCACCAAATCTTCTGCACTTGAAATGATTGAAGTTTGAAGTTGTGCAGAGACACTCGACGGATAAGTGATATCCGTCGGGTGAGTGGTAAAGCTATCCGACGGATAACTGCTGTTAAGCTTATCCGTCGGGATACAATCACTACTTGACGGATGAGCAATATCCATCGAGAGAGTAGAAATGAATGAGGTGGGAAGAGAAACTATTGTTGACTCTGTGTTGATTGAAGTTATTTGAGGCACAGATGTCACACTAGAATCAGAAAGAATTGGCAAGTGAGCCAACAAATCATCTAAAAGATGATGCTCACTTGCAGTAGATTTTGGCTTCCCCAACAGAGTTAAAGAAGGGGAATCAGGAATTGAAGTGTTTATCATGTCCACTTCCAGTGAGTTAGTTGGTGAGTATTGTGTTTCTATGGCTTCTATTACGAGAGATTTTGGTTGTGACTCCACATTTATTGGAGCCACATCAATCTGAATTTGAGAAGGTGCAGGGACTGTGTCTTTAGCACCAGTTTGCACTAAGTGTGTGCCCTGTGCATCCCCAGTTGTTTTGGATTTCTTCTTTCTAATGTAAGTTTGGTGTGAGCTTGTGTCCCTAACCCTCTTGGCCTGTGCTCTTGGATGAGAGCTTTGTTCAATAGCCACATCCTTTTGGGAGGATGCAGCTAGAAGTGAGCTTTTGTCTTTTTTAAGCACTACAGTTTGTTGGGAAACTGCAGTGTGGCTAGGCTGGGATTCACTCAACTCTCCAACCTTATCCTTGGGGCTTCTTTGATGTTCACCCCTTCCCTCACCTACCTTACCCACCTTCACACTCCCCTCTTTGGCTTTGGTAGATTTTTCAACTGGTACCTTTTGAGAGATACCAGAGGGGGTTTTCTTTGATTTGGATTTAGAAATAGCAGTTATTTTGGCAGCTTTGGTAGGCAACTGTTTGGTCATTGCCACAGTTGCCATAGCCATGCCTGAAGTCAAAGAAATAGAAGAGATTGGAATGGTTGAGGGTATGGATGAACTTACCTCACTTACCTGAGGTGTCGGCATTACAGGAAAATAGAACATTGGCACATCCCTGTGATGGTTGGCTCTGTTCAAGTCTGCAATGATTCTTCTCTCTTGAACCCAACAAGCTAATTTGTTGTCAGGGTTCTCAAGTACAATCTCTTGACAAAGAAGGTTAGCCAAAAGCATAAAAAATCTAGCATAGTAAACATTCTTCCTCTTTTGGCTAAGTCACCTAGTTTAAAACCTAACTCATACACAACAAAGTCACTGAAATTGTAATATTTGTCTGTAACTAGCATGTATAGCATGTTGAGCATGGAAATGTTCACAGAATCAAAATTACTGATTTTTCCAGAAAAGACTTTAGTTACTACATCACACAAGTAACTCCATTCCTTCCTAAGACCTAGTCTTCTAATTTCACTTAGTTTTGCAGTAGGAAGTGCATAATGAATGGAATTGAGCATATTGACAATATCAGTGTCAGTGTGTGGTGCAGTTACATTATCATCAGGAATCTTGAAACATGCTTTTATTACATCACTATTGATACAGAAATCATTACCTGTGATGGTCAGAGTGATTGTTTTGTCAGTAGAGTTGTAGATTGTTGTTGTCCACATCTCCTCAAAAACTTCACAATAAATTGTGGGTGATTCCAGCATTGCAAAACTTAACTTGCAGTTTTTCACGAAGTCCATCATCTTATGATAGTCTTCAGATTGCTGAATCCCCTTATTGACCAAAGCAGTGAAGTTGTTCTTCTTATAGATGAACCCAGTCTGTGACATGATCTTTACTACCGGTGCCATTGTTAGAGAAGAAAAGCTTGAAGAGAAAGAGGATTTTTGCTTGAGAGAGAATGAAATAACACAGTTGAATTTGAGAGTGATAAAAGAAAATGATTAGAATGAAATAAGCTTTTATACTTTACTCAAAATCAACGGATAAAAATAATAAAGAGAAGTAAATTACCCAAAAGAAATTGCCTAAAACAGCCGTTTTAAAATAAACTGTAAATATTCTACCCATTATCCGTCGTGTAATGCTTACAAACTGTAAGTATACTCTATGGATAATGTTCAGGGAATTAACGGTTAAGATTTAGACAATCCGACGGATGAGGATAAACTGTTATCCGTCGATTTTTAAAAGATTCCAGAAAAGTAATTCATTTTTATTTGCAAATAGTATATCGACGGATGACTCAACTCGATGGATAATGGTCATCCGTCGAGATGCAAATTTTGACTTAGCCAAAATTTCATCCATGACTAAAAATCAGCTAAATTTCTGGCTATATTTCAACTTGCAAAATAACTCAGATAAATTCAAGAGTAATTAAGCATACCTAACTCACTTACCAACCTTGAAAAGGTGGATTCATCCAGTGGCTTGGTAAAGATATCTGCAAGTTGCTTCTCACTTGGAACAAAATGTAACTCTACAGTACCATTCATTACATGTTCCCTTATGAAATGGTACTTGATGTCTATGTGCTTTGTCCTTGAATGTTGCACTGGATTTTCAGTGATGGCAATTGCACTTGTGTTGTCACAGAAAATAGGAATCCTTTCAACTTGCAAACCATAGTCTAGCAATTGATTTTTCATCCATAAAATCTGTGCACAGCAACTGCCAGCAGCAATATATTCAGCTTCAGCTGTAGAAGTAGAAACTGAATTTTGCTTTTTACTGAACCAGGACACAAGCTTGTCTCCTAAAAATTGACAGGTTCCTGTTGTGCTTTTTCTATCAATTCTGCAACCTGCATAATCTGCATCTGAATAACCAGTTAGATCAAAACCAAAATCTCTAGGATACCAAATGCCAAGGTTTGGTGTTCCTTTGAGATATCTGAAAATTCTCTTAATAGCTATCAAATGAGACTCTCTAGGATCAGCCTGAAATCTAGCACATAAACATGTAGCAAACATTATATTTGGCCTACTAGCTGTGAAGTATAGAAGTGAGCCAACCATGCCTCTATAACTTGAAATATCCACAGACTTTTCAGTGGTGTTTAGTTCAAGCTTAGTTGCAGTGGCCATGGGAGTTTTTGCAGATGTGCAATCCATTAGATCAAACTTCATTAAAAGATAAAAAATATATTTAGTTTAACTAATGAAAATATTCCATCACTAACTTGCTTAACTTGTAAACCAAGAAAGTAAGTTAGTTCTCCCATCATACTCATTTCATACTTGTTTTGCATCAGTTTGGCAAACTTTTTACAAAGTTTCTCATCTGTAAAGCCAAAAATAATATCATCTACATAAATTTGAATAAGTATGCTAGAGCCATTCACATTTCTGAAAAATAAAGTTTTATCTACAGTACCTCTTGTGAAGTGATTTTCCAAAAGGAACTTTGATAAAGTGTAATACCAGGCTCTAGGTGCTTGCTTCAGCCCATAAAGTGCTTTCAGTAGATAATAGACATACTCTGGGAAATTTGGATCTTCAAAGCCAGGAGGTTGACTTACATACACTTCTTCCTCCAAATCTCCATTCAGAAAGGCACTTTTGACATCCATTTGATAGACCTTGAAATTGGCATGGGCTGCATAGGCTAAGAAGATTCTGATGGCTTCAAGTCTTGCAACAGGAGCAAATGTTTCATCAAAATCTATTCCTTCTTGCTAACAATAGCCTTTAGCAACCAATCTTGCTTTGTTCCTTACTACTATGCCATTTTCATCCATCTTGTTTCTGAATACCCATTTGGTGTCTATTGGATTCTTTCCTGTAGGCTTAAGTACCAGCTTCCATACTTTATTCCTTTCAAATTGGTTTAGCTCCTCCTGCATAGCTACAATCCAATCAGGATCTAACAAGGCTTCTTCTACCTTCTTTAGTTCTTCCTTAGACAGGAAGCTGCTGTATAGACATTCTTCTTGAGTTGCTCTCCTAGTTTGAACTCTGGAAGACACATCACCAATAATCAGTTCAAAGGGGTGATCTTTTGTCCATTTTCTTGGTTGAGGTAGATTAGCCCTAGATGAAGAGACCTCAATGTTGTCTTGATGTGTGATTGAGTTTTGATTGCTAGAAACTCCCCCTGAGTTTGTGGATCTTTGATTTGAGATTGGGGTGCTTTCTATGGGTGATCTGCCTTGACTTCCTGCTCCTTTTGATAACCCGACGGATGGTGAATTTTGAGTACCGACAGATGAGGCAGGTTGTTTTCCAACGGATAATACAGATTGCCTTCCGACGGATGAAGCGTTATGTAACTCGACGGATGTTGAGTTTTGTGCTTCATTTGTAGTAGATTTGTCTGCATTATCCTTAGACACTATTTCTTGATCACTTTCATCATCACTTTCATCACTGACCATCTCAACATTGTCGAATTTGAGGCTCTCATGGTAATCTCCATCTTTTAGTCCTTCAATCTTTTTATCATCAAACACAACATGTATAGATTCAACAACAATGTTGGTTCTTAGATTGTAGACTCTATATGCTTTACCAACAGCATATCCAACAAAAATTCCTTCATCTGCTTTAGCATCAAACTTCCCATTTTGATCAGTTTGATTTCTCAGAATATAGCATTTACAGCCAAAGACATGAAGAAAGTTCATAGTTGGCTTCTTGTTCTTGAACAATTGATAAGGTGTCATGCATCTTGCTTGATTAATCAGAGAGATGTTCTGAGTGTAGCATGCAGTATTTACAGCTTCAGCCCAGAAGTATGTTGGTAGTTTTGATTCTTCAAGCATGGTCCTTGCAGCTTCAATAAGAGATCTATTCTTTCTTTCAACTACTCCATTCTGTTGTGGAGTCCTTACTACTGAAAACTCATGCAAGATTCCATTTTCCTCACAAAATGCTCTCATGACATAGTTCTTGAACTCAGTTCCATTATCACTCCTGATTCTTTTAACTTTGAAATCAGGATGATTGTTAACTTGCCTTATGTGATTGATGATGATTTCACTAGCCTCATCTTTGGACTTTAGGAAATAGGTCCAAGAGAACTTTGAGAAATCATCTACAATTACTAGGCAAAATCTTTTCTTTGAGATTGACAATATATTGACTGGTCCAAACAAATCCATGTGAAGCAGTTGTAGAGGCTCTTCAATTGCTGAATCAAGTTTCTTCCTGAATGATGATTTAATTTGCTTCCCTTTTTGGCAGGCATCACACAGTCCATCCTTTGTAAACTCCACCATAGGAATGCCTCTAACTAGCTCTTTCTTTACCAGCTCATTCATGGTCTTGAAGTTCAAATGAGATAGTTTCTTGTGCCATAGCCAACTTTCATCTTGACTTGCTTTACTGAGAAGACAAGTTACAGATTCTGCTTTAGTTGAGTTGAAGTCAGCTAGATACACATTTCCTCTTCTCACACCAGTGAGAACCACTTTGTTGTTTTGATTATTAATCACAACACAGGTTTTTTTGTTGAAGGTTACTGAGTTGCCTTTATCACATAGCTGGCTGATACTCAACAGATTGTGTTTGAGACCATCCACTAAGGCAACCTCTTCAATGATGACATTGTCCTTTGAAATCAAGCCATATCCCACAGTATAACCTTTGCTGTCATCTCCAAAAGTGATACTTGGGCCAGCTCTCTCTTCAAACTCTATGAGCAGGGTAGAATCACCAGTCATGTGTCTTGAACAACCACTATCCAAGTACCAAAGATTCTTTCTGTTTCCCTGCACACATCAAAATCAAATCAAGTTGATTTTGGTACCCAAGTTTCCTTGGGTCCTGCCTTGTTAGCTTTCTTCTTCTGTTTCTTAGGTCTTAACTCATTTGACTTAGGAATTTCAGATTCTTCCTTAGTCATTTGGGTTGGGCCTTTGAAACCACAAGATGCAACAGAATTATCATGCATGTTATGGCTAACAGGAAATGGCATGCTTGGTGCAAACATGTTATTCCAGTAAGGCATGCTAAATGGCATTTGAGGCATATTGTATGCAGCATAATATGGATTAGGTGCAAATGGCATATTAGCAAACTGTGCATTCATGTTCTGTGTAGGCATAGCATTAACAGGCATGGGAGGCATGGCATTCATGTTAGAGAATTGAGGCTGAACAGACATGGGAGTAGGCATGGCAGATTTGCAATTAACAGACAAATGATTTACACTACCACATTTGACACAGATTTTTCTAGGAGCATATTTGTCAGGTGTGTAGTTATTATGTTTGTTAATCCCTACTTTACCATTCCTATTGTTTTTCCTTTTAGTCTCTGTTTTTACCTCTATCTTCTCAAGTTTGTCACTTAACTGTTTGACAGTCATGTGACCAACATTAGCCTTCTTCCCTTTCTTGGCTTGACTTGACTCTCCTGAAACAAAGTTCTTGGAAACAGACTCATACTTTTCATTTAGCTTGGTTAATTTGGCTTTGCTAATGGGTTTGCTCACAGCCGACGGATGAGGATTTTTATCATTCGACGGATAACACTTTTGGTTATCCGACGGATAGTTCTCATCATCCGTCGAGTCTACATCTGTCAGCAATCCATCTACCAAAATAGGTTCTAGTTTCTCCTTATTCTTTTTCCAGGCTTCATCACAAAAAGACTCAATTCCTTGAACCTTAATGATTTGAGCATGAACATCTCTGGATGTTTTCCATGCTTTAATCACCTCCTGTTCACGATCGAGCTGCTTCTTTAAAATTTCTTCCTTTTTCAAGGACTCAGTTAATTCCTCCTTGGCAATTCTACACTCAATTTTTAGTTTCTCAAACTCAACAAACTGAGACTCAAGCACATTATTCCTCTCACTCAAAAACAAGTTATTTTCTTTAATTTTAGCATTTTCTTTAGTGAGGGACTTAAGTGTAAAACACAAATGATACAATTCTGTAGACATGTCATTTATTGCATCATTACACTCAGCTTTAGATAAATGTGCAAGATTTGTAGTGATTACCTGATTGCTTGAGGAACTTGTCTCTGTTTCATCAGACTTGGCCATAAGGGCTAAATTGACATAGCTGACATCCTCATCTTCATCCAAACCATCAGCTGCCCAGTCATTCTCTTGCGTAATAAAAGCCCTTTCCTTCTGTTTGAGTAGATCAAAGTATTTTTGCTTATAATCCACAGACTCAAATCTTTTCTTACTGGAATCTGACTTTCTACACTCATTTGCAAAATGCCCTGCCAAGCCACATTTGAAACACTTGAATTTTGATTTATCCACCATGTTTCTATTTGGCTTGGCAGCTCCAAAGTTCTTCTTGAACTTGAGCTTGACAAATCTTCTTGAAAGGAATTCTAGGTGCTCATCAATGTCCTCCATGTCATCTTGACTCAATGAATCTTCACTTTCTGCAGCTAGCCCTTTACCCTTTCTTTCACAGGCCTTTGAAGTTGATTCCACAGCTTCCATCTTCACTTCCTTCTCCTTTTCCAGTTCATCCACTAGTGCAATGGATCCTCCTTTCTTCTTTCCTCTCTTCATTCTTTCATCCTGCTCTATCTCAAGCTCATAGGTCTTCAGAATGCCATACAGTCTCTCCAAAGTAAACTCCTTATAATCTTGTGAGTTTCTCAATGAGACTGTCATTGGTTTCCATTCCTTTGGAAGAGATCTGAGAAATTTCAGATTGGAGTCTTTAGTCTGATAGACTCTTCCATGCAATTTAAGAGCATTTAGTAGCTTTTGGAATCTACTAAAAATGTCAGTGAGTGACTCACTTTCTTCATTATGAAAATGCTCATATTGCTGAATCAGGAGCTGTATTTTATTTTCTCTTACTTACTCAGTACCATCACAGATTATCTGTATTGTGTACCAAACTTCCTTGGTAGTCTTGCAGTTGATGATGTTATCAAACATGTTTGCATCAACACCATTGAACAGAATGTTCATGGCCTTTTTATCTTTCCTGACTTGTTCAATATCAGGATCAGACCATTCATGCCTTGGCTTTGGAACATATGGTTCATTTCCTGTTGCAGCTCTCATTGGAACATGAGGGCCTCTTTCTATGCAGTCCACATAGGCCTCATCTTGAGAAAGCATATGAAGATGCATCTTTAGCTTCCAATGATGGTAATTATCTTTATCAAGAAAAGGAATCTTGACTCCAACATCTTTCTTGTTCATCTTGCTGAATTGTTTTGATCTTTAAACTCTTTATAGATTAAGAGCTTGCTCTGATACCAATTGTTAGTCCCTTAACAATATAGCAAGATTTACAGAAGGGGGCTTGAATGGAATTCTTGAACCTTTTTCTTAAAATAAAAATGTTCAACTCGATTATGGATATATTTGTTTTTATTAGCACAATGCGGAATGTAAACTTGAATGAATCAAAACATAAGTAATTGAAAACAAGAGTCTTTAAAAACTTTCTGGTGGATTTAAACAATTCCACCAGAGATATATTTAATATATCGAGAGGACTCTGTGTGCAGAAATGCTCACAGTTGCTTACAAAATAGAACTGCTAAAAACACAGGAAATGCTAAAGATAGTGCTTACAAAGATTTCTCTGTTTTTATTTCTTAGCTATCTCAGTTATTTTTCTATTTGCTACTCTCTTGGTTTATATATTACCAAGATTACAAATTCAAAAGAACTGAACAAATATAAAATCTAACAGTCTTGATCTTTGCTGCATTTCGTCCTCTATTACCCAGTTAATGGGCTTCCACAGTGTACTTGTATCCAACTCAACGGCTGTGTGTCAGCTTTCACTGATCAACTGATGTTTGAATCTTGATATGATCATCTGTCGACTTTCAGATCATCCGTCGATGACTTAATTGATCATCCATCGACTGTTATGTTAAACATCCGTTGATAGTCATTTGATCAATCGTCGAAGCTTTGTTAATCATCCGTTGGTAGCCATTTTGGCACTTGACTTCATTTCACTTATACAGAATTACAAGACATTGCTTATGTACAGTTAATCAACCTATTCTGCATATCTAGTTAAAGTCAACATGACTTATATTCTACTCCAGATTCTATACAAAGGTGCATACAACACTGTGCTACAAACTTATTATTACATAAGCTACTCACTCGATGGATAATAAGTTAATCATCCGTCGGGACTATAATGAGTTATCCGTCGGGACTATAATTCTTATCCGTCGAGTGCTACATTATTTCACTAAGTAAAATCTACTTAGATGTTTTGTTTAGGTAATCATCAAGTACTCAACATATTCACAACAATTACAAATTACAAAAAAGATTCATAAAAATAAACTAGATCTTCTTCGCCTTCGTTGAATTGTGCTATAGGTCTTCTTGTCGTCTTCTCCTTCAGCTCCGTTACGTCTCTCTCTTGAAAAACGTCTTTTATTTAAGTACATATAGAAGCCCATGCAAAGTAGAAGTCCTCCAATTAGAAGCCAAGTAGAATCAGGATTTCAACATCCCGACCCACGACATGAGTGCAAATACACCAATGCAAAGCTTACTGGAGCGTTATAAAGTGTCATAAATGCCACTCAACATACCCTCAAACTTGAATCGATGCTTGTCCTCAAGCATAAAGAGACTCAAAGAATAAGAAATAAAAATGCATGAATGCAACTAAATAAATGCAACGATCCCCAATAGAATAATTAAACCAATCAACAAGCAACATCTCAACAAATGCAGTTATTCGCATAAAGATCAATCAAACCTTACAAATCAACCTACAAACCAGAGACGTGCGTGTGTGCAAATGTTTACATATATACTATCGCAACTAGATCAATAATTATGACTCATTACTCATCAAAACAATCGCAAGGTTATAAATAAAATAAAAGCTAGAATCAAAATAACTTATAACACTTCAATGCTTATAATAGAGTTTTATATGGATCCATGCCTTTATTCACAACAAACAACACAAGTATGTTTATTTGACCGTGCAATGAGTGAGGTCCACAAAAGACCTATACAATAGTACCCATATAACGAGCGTTAGGTTAGAGGATCCCATACTATGAAAGCCTTAGGTCACTAGGCACAAAGTCCCCTAAGAACTTAATAACTCGAGTACTAAAGAGCCCACTTATGATCAATTATACATAACACTTATTTTTTTCTTTTTTTTCACAAATTTCTGAACGAGTGTGTTTCGCTCCATCTCGTTCAACCCTAGACTACTCATATAAATATGAGCCGGCTACTACCCATTTGACACCTAGCCACAACTAGCAATGAAATCCAATTTCTCCAATTTTTAAAAATCCATGTTATTTTATCATTAAGAGAATATCCTAAATTCTAAATATAAACAAGCGATTAAACCTCGACAAACAAACAAACCATGACCATGATCTAGCACTCAAGCAACCTATAAGACTTAGTGAAATACAGTTGTCTCTAGCATGCAAATCAATCCGACAAGACTTATCATCACTAAATACGACATCACTACACTAGCATCAATATCACAAATCAATTGGAAAAATCATCTACGGGATCATGTTATTATGCAAATGCATGAACTATATGAACAAACTATCATAAAAACTACAAAAATAAAAATAAAATATGATAAAAAAACTACATGGCAAAATATGCAACTATATACACTAAACTATCATAAATATGCAACTATATGCGACTCACACAAATATATTCCTTCAACTACTACCCCCAAACTTAAAATATTCACTGTCTTCAGTGAAGGTAATAGTAAGGAATCAGGCATACCTACTCGGAATCAGGATCTTCACCCCCAACGGGTGGAGTGTCAGGCGTGTTTGGAGGTGGATACACGGAGTCCTCACCAAATACTGGCCACTAGATGTCAACACCTGTGGCTCTGAATGCAGTCCCCAACTCCTGGGTGAGATCATGTGTAAACCTGCTATGGATGTCATGCATCGCATCCATCCTCCTCGCTAGATGCCTATATTGCGTCGTGCTGAAACCAACTCCAACATCCGCTCCTGCTTCCTCCTGCTCCTGCTGCAATGGACCAGCCTCCTCACCTAGATGAGATCTTTACGAAGTCCTGCTAGTCTGAGTGGCCCCAGCAGCTAGCCTCCCACCCGGTAGATGGTCAAAAGTATATCCAAGCCCCTTCAAATCAGGCTTGCCTCCATCCCATTCTTGCATCATTGCTAAAGTGGTACTGTCAATCAGAGCACTCGAGATCTGCAGATGCTCGTGTGCTGGCCAATGAACACCAACTGTCATACACAACTTTGTCACCACAAACACATGGGGTATAAAACCCATAGTACTCCCCCTCAAAAAATCTCAGAATATCCTGGTAAATCACCATCCCAAGATCCACATAATCACCCTGAAGAATGCCCCACAACAGCCATTCACGCTCCACAGTCACATCATGCACATGAGAAGATGGCATGATATTAGCATAAATAAATATGTTCCATGCACGGGCAAACCTGTTCATGCTCGAAGTAGGGAACGTAGAATAATCGGTCGTGCCCCTCTTGAAATTCCAGTGAGTATCAGGCATGCATAAAGTAGCAATAATCAGATCCAGATCAAAGTTCTCTGGTGTCTTATCCTTCCAAGTGTCCTGCCCGGGCCTCTTCGCGGGCTACTCAATCACCCTCCTTATCGCATCAACACTGTACTCCACGGTAATCCCCCTAACCACAGTGAAACCATTCTTCTCCATCTTCACATTAGCATAAAACTCTCGAACAACACTCATGGGCATTGCTGCAGGTGCCTCGCAAAAAGCAACCCAGCCCATCTCCAAGATCATCTCCAATAACTTACCATCCTTCCCCGATGGCAGAAAACCTCACTCCTTTGCTATAGGTTTCGAGAGAAGCCTCGTATACTCCGCTTCAGCCTCAGGAGTAGAAAACCTCGGCCTCACACCACCCGCACTCGAAGAATCGGTGGTGCTGCTGCTTACTTGAGTTCTTTGTCTCTTGGGTGCCATTGGGATTGAGTAGAGAGAATAAGAGATATGTGTTTGAGGGAAAATTATGAAGTGGTGGAGAAGTTTGTGTATAAGTGTATGTATATAAAGGAGGTGAGAAAAGAATTAGGTATGGAATAGAAGTAGGAATTGATTATGGGAATAGCGGGAATAATGGGTTTGATTTGGAGAGGGAATTTTGGGATGTGGAAGAGTAAAATTTGGGTAGAAATTGATTTTTAATTGAAGTCCCTGATTTTCTCTTTAATTCCCGGCTTTTATTTTTTTTAGAATTCGGGGACCAGCGCGGTCGCGCGCTACCTCAGCGCGGGCACGCCGTGTTTCTGGATTTTCAGCGCAGCCGCCCCGCTAGGCAGCGCAGGCGCGCCGTGCCACTGTAGTTGGCCCCCATTTTTTTTCATTTTTTTCATTTTTTGTGTTTTTCTCTTTTCTTCTAGCTTCCTCTACCTACTAATGTACAACAAACTTGGGTTGCCTCCCAAGAAGCGCTTGCTTTACGTCGTTAGCTTGATGTAGAAATACGAGATCAAACGGACAATAAAACAGCACTAACCACCTTACGGTTTGCCGTGTCACCATAGTAATGCTTCAACCCCTGACCATTTACCTTGAATGCTTGGCCCAGATCATTCTCAAAAATCTCCACCGCTCCATGTGGAAACACAGTTTTGACAACAAACGGCCCTGACCACCTTAACTTCAACTTTCCAGGAAAAAGACGGAGACGAGAGTTAAATAAAAGAACTTGTTTTCCAGGAATAAATGATTTAAGAACTAGACCCCTATCGTGCCACCTCTTGACTTTCTCCTTTTACATTTTGTTGTTCTCATACGCTTGAAGTCGAAACTCGTCGAGTTCATTCAATTGAAGCATCCTCTTCTTTCCACCTGCATCAAAATCAAGATTCAACTTCTTCAAAGCCCAATACGCTTTATACTCTAGCTCCACCGGTAAATGACACCCCTTACCATAAACCAAATAAAACGGCGACATTCCCAATAGAGTCTTGTATCCTGTTCTATGCGCCCAAACAACTTCGTCTAGCTTCAAAGACCAATCTTTTTTCGATAGACATACAACCTTCTCTAAAATGTGCTTCATCTCCCTGTTAGATACCTCGGCTTGACCATTCGTCTGAGGATGATAAGCCATAGAAATGCGATGATTCACATTATACCTTTGTATCATAGCAGTGAACTTGCGATTGCAAAAATGTGACCCCTCATTACTGATTATGACTCTTGGCGTTCCAAATCTTGTGAATATCTGCTTGTGAAGAAAATTAAGCCCTACTTTAGTATCGTTCGTTGGCAATGCCATAACGTTAACCCATTTCGACACATAATCAACCGCCAACAAGATAAACTGATGGTTACGAGATGAGACAAATGGCCCCATGAAGTCAATTCCCCAAACATCGAAGACTTCAAACTCGAAAAGCATATTAAGAGGCATCTCATCCTTTTTGGACATATTACCCACACGTTGACATCGATCACATTTCAAAATGAACTGATGAACATCTTTAAACAAAGTCGGCCAAAAGAAACCTGCTTCAAGAATACGAGCTGCTGTCTTTTCTCCACCATAATGTCCTCCATAATCCGTTGAGTGGAAATCTCGCAAGATCCTCCCCGTTTCGCTGTAAGGAATACATCTCCTGATGATTTGGTCAGCTACTTGTCAAAAAAGAAACGGCTCATCCCACATATACCACTTCACTTCATGCAGAAACTTCTTCCTTTGAGCGTATGTCAGGAGGCATGATATTACTCACAAGGTAGTTCACAATATCTACAAACCATGGTTCTTCCTCTTGCACTCCAAATAGTTGCTCATCGGGAAAAGACTCATTAATTAATGACTTATCTTGTGAAGTAGCACTTGGATCCTCTAAATACGAGAGATGATCATCGACTTTATTTTCAGTCCCTTTTCTAACCTTGATCTCTAATTCAAATTCTTGAAGCAAAAGAACCCATCAAATCAATCCAGGCTTCGATTCCTTCTTCGAGACGAGATATCGAATGGCAGCGTGATCAGTGAAAACTGTCACCTTCGTCGCAAGCAGATAAGATCAAAGTTTCTCAAAACCATAGAAAATAGCCAAAAGTTCTTTCTCCGTAGTAGTATAATTCAATTGAGCACCATTTAGGGTCTTACTAGCATAGTAGACCACATGAAATATGTTGTTCTTTCTCTGCCCAAGAACTGCTCCAACTGCATAGTCACTTGCATCGCACAATATCTCAAAAGGTTCACTCCAATCGAGGGTAGTTATGATAGGTGCCGTGATTAAACTCTTCTTTAAGAACTCAAAAGCAGCCACACACTCGTCATCAAACTTAAACGGGACATCCTTCTCCAGAAGATTGCACAAAGGTTTAGAAATTTTAGAGAAGTCCTTGATGAACTGCCTATAGAAGCCCGCATGACCAAGAAAACTACGAACTCCCTTAACAGAAATTGGTGGAGGAAGATTCTCGATGACACCCACTTTGTCTTTGTCCACCTCAAGACCCTTGCTAGAGAACTTGTGCCCAAGAATAATGCCTTGTCGCACTATAAATGACATTTCTCCCAATTGAGAACCAGATTGGTCTCAACACACCACTTGAAAACGTCACCTAGATTCTGCAAGCACTCATCAAATGAATCACCAAACACAGAGAAATCATCCATGAACACCTCCACATTCTGACCAATCATATCAGAGAAGCTAACCATCATGCATCTCTGAAATGTGGCCGATGCTCCACATAACCCAAAAGAAACTCTTCGAAAAGCGAAAATACCAAAAGGACACATGAATGTAGTCTTCTCCTGATTATCTAGAGCAATGCAAATTTAATTATAATCAGAATAACCCTCCAGAAGATAGTAGTACTCATGACCAGCCAATCTGTCCAGCATCTGATCAATAAACGGTATAGGGAATTGATCTTTTCTTGTGGCCTTGTTCAGCTTCCTGTAATCCATGCAAACTCTCCACCCCGTGACTGTTCGTGTAGGAATATGTTAGGTCACACACACACTGTAGAGGGGGTGAATATAGTGTAAAGTACAATCAAATCGAACTTTAATAACTCAAGTAACAGAAAACAAACTTTATTGAAAAAATAAACTCTGTTACAGTATGGAACTGTTACCTCTCAGTGATGAACAAATATCACGAGAGCTGCTAGGGTTACAATGAATAATATTTTCAATAATGATAACACTTATAGTGTAAACCCTATGTCTGTGTTTATATACTACACAGTTACAAGATAGTTGCTAATTGATATGGAATATAATTCTGCTTCCTAAAATATATCAATCAGATATCTTTTCTTCCAAGTATTCTATTCTTCATAGAATTCCTTCTTCATGCATATCTCTTCTTATGTTTGTCTCAGATCTTCTTTCCTTTAATCAGCTGCTGTCCTTATCTGCACGTCCTTCAGTACTTAAGTTCTGATATCCATCTTCTGATGATTATCTCCTGATAATATAAGTACTGATATCCGTAAGTCCTGACTTCCAGTAAGTACTGATTTATCCTGTTTAAGTAAGATCTGAAAACTAAACATAAATCATATTAGCCATGACATTATCAAATATATCTAACAATCTCCCCCAACTTGTAAATTAGCATAATATACAAGTTTAACAGATATTTGATGATGTCAAAAACATTAAGTATAAATGCATGAGAATTAGACTAGATAACTACAACTTAAAATCCTTAAAGCTTTACCAATCTTTAACTTCTGATAACAACTTCAGTCGGTACAAATATCAGAATTTAAGCAGTTGTAGATCTTGACTTGGCTTCATTTTCTGATCTCTCTAATGTTAGGAGTTGTTCTGAGATAGTTCTTCAACAAACATCTCTTAGCATATCTGAGTTCATCAATCATCCTCCTTTTAGCATCTTTAAGTTCTGCAGTATCTTCACCAATTTGAAAGATTGCAGCCCTGAGATCATTAATCTTAGCTTTTCTTATATCCTGATCCAGTCTGATCAAATATGCCTTATCAGACTCAAGATTGAATTCCACAACCCTGTAACCCAGAAAGGTAGTTATAATCTTAGCAGTGTTGGGCTTCATTTCAACTATATCACCCTTGTGATCTCTGTACTTTGGAAGATATGTGATGTCAGACTTAACAGAATAAAGCCTTTTCTGTCTCTGAATCTGATCCTTCAAATAGTTTGCAGCACTTTCTGTTAATCTGTCATTCACTTGAAGTAAGAATAGTACATGCTCCAGTTCTTCAAAATACTTCAATGGAATGGCATTTTGCCTTATATGATAAACCCTACCATCTGTCATGAAGTACAACAAGATGTGTTCTTTCAAGTAGGTATGGTAAACCATTTGTACAGATTCCAGTTGATTCAATCTCTCAGGAGGTGCTCCAATACCTGGTTCACTCAAGGAAGTTGGATCATTGGTAGTGTTATGTATTCTTCTTTCATCAACACTTCCCAATCCAGTTTTATCTCTTGCTTCCTTTCCAGTAACCACTCTTGCTTCAAAACCACTTGCAGCAGTCTTCAAAGGTTGAGTCTGTTTTGCTTTAGTGAATCCTGGTAGGAGTTTCTTTGATTTATCTTCTGATATCAAGTTAACTTGAGCTATGTCAGAGGTTACTTGCTTCTTCGAAATATCAGAACTTACTGTCTCTTGACTCTGAACAACTTGAGTCATGTCAGAGGTTGTCTTAAAAACTTTTCTTAAAGTCAGAGCAAGATCATCCTTTTCATCACTAATTTCTTCATTCGCAGGAGGCACATAAACCTTGATAGGTTTACCAACTTTTTCTTTACCCTTGGATCTTAGATCTATCTGCGGTTGTGATTTAGCCATTGTTGCTTCAATATTTGTCCTTTCTTTTATCACAATGCCTTTGAGTTTTGGAAGTGTTTTTTTACCAGAAACTTCAGATTTAGACTTGACTTTTTCTGATTTAAGTCTGGCTTCTTCTTCCATTAAACTCTCCAAGTCCATTCCTGGATTTTCCTGAAGAAATAAATGTCTTGACATTTCTTCATCAAGATCTAAAAGTTCATCAGAACTTATCCTTTTACCAGTAGCAGAACTTGTCCTGTGACTTGTGGTTTCAGCTTTTCTTGATGAGAGACCTCTACCTTGACTATGACCTCTACCCATTCTAGGGTTTCCTTGATCATCCTTTTCATCATCCTTCCCCTTCAGTGTCTTATCAGTTTTACATTTAGACTTAATTACTTTCTCCCCCTTTTTGGCATCAGCAGGTAAGAGAAGAGAGACAAGCAATTCCACTGAGGCTTGGATTTCATTAAGTTGAGATTGCTGAGAAGCTTGATTTTTCAGAATATCATCAATCTGAGCTTGTTGTGATTCTTGAGTCTTCTCAATATTAGCAACTCTGTCAAAGGTAGGTTAGAAGAATTTTTTCTTGTCAATCTTCTGAACTTATTCTTGCTTCATTAATTCTTCCCGTAAGTAATGTAACTCTGCATGAGTAGTTGAATGGAGACCTTGTAAATGTTTAGTACTCAATGCAGTGACTCTAAGCTGTGTTTTGAAATCATCAGTATTTAACATCTCATCAGCTTTTGTCAAGTGCTCAGCTAGATGCTGTGCAGTTGGAGCACAGGTAACTGAGTTCCATTCCTTAGTCCACTCCTGTCCTGCAGGAGTTTCACTCCAAGGCACTGGTGCTTCTCTTGTAACAAACTTCTTAACAAGTTCAGATTTAAGAACAGTTTGTTGAGGTGCATGTCCTGAAGGACCTACTTCATCAGCATCTGCATTTGGAGCAGCATCACCAGTATCTCCAACATTGCAGCATCAGAACTTACAGAATCAGTATCTTCTGATAAAACAACAGTATGAGTAGCAATGGAGGCTTCAGCATCATCCTCTAATTGCTGATATGGTTCCAAGTTCTGATCAACAGCCATATCCTGATGCTCACCTATGTTCTGATCATCAGCATCTAGATGCAGAGAAGGTATAGTAGAGAATTCTGGAGTTTGAGCAGCATCAGTAACATGTGTTGTTGATGGATTAGTTGCTGTTGGAGCTTCTAAGTAAAGTACGTCAGGCACAACCAAGTTCTGGATATCAATATCAGCACTTGTGCCTGAATCAACAGGAGATACAGTTTTAGGAGACACAAATGGTGTGTTGGCCTTTTCAGTAGCAGCTTCCTCAGTTGGAGTTAATGGAGAAGCAATGGCTTTAGCAGATTCTGGTTTTTGTGAGATCATAGATTCCTGATCTCCTTCCTTAGCTGCTGCTTCCTCATCATCTGAAACTGGCCTTTTTGCCCTCTGTTTCTTGTATCTCTTTGAAGGTATGGATTCCTTTGGAGTTTCATCAACAATCATTCTTCTAAGCCTTTTGAGAAGCTTAGATCCCCCAATTGCAGAATCCTTCTGAGAAGGAACTTTCGCAGCTTCTTTATCAACAGGTTCTGAAGTAGGAACATGTTCCTCACTATCAGTTTCATCTCTCAAAACAATCCTCCTTCTCTTCTGAGATGTTTGAGGAACAGTCTTTGTCCTCTTAGGCTTGGAAGATGAATGCTTCACAGTAGGTGCCGAGGATGAAGGTTGAGCTGTCTGTGAAGTGGAGAGATATGATTTGAGATATGTCCTGAGGGTAGGTTGAGTAGTATGAGTGGTATGTCCTGATGGTTGTTGTGGTGTTTGAGATGTGGTGGTTGGTTGGACATCAGGATAAACAGATCTGTAGATGTCTGGATCAACATTTACTAAGATATGTTTTACAGATTGAGGAATCCGTAAAGGTCTAACCACCTTTTTCTTAACATCAGCATTTACCAAATCATTAAAGGCTCGTTTTGCAATTTTGAAAGATGGAGTTAAGTCAGTGGTAGGTTGGGTTTCATCAGCACAATAATAGTTATAAATAAGCTGACAAAATCTAGCGAAGTAGACAACATTCCTATTTTCTGTCATCCTATCCCTAATAAAACCTATCACAGCATTTGCAAAATCAAAATGAGTTTGGTTAATGATAGCATACCCGATGTGCTGACTCATTATAGGGATAGCATCAAAGTTTGAACACTTATTCCCAAAAGCTTTAGTGATTCAGTCAAAGAAGAAGCTCTATTCCTTTCTGATATGAGCCCGTTTCAACTGCCCAAGCTTTGCCAAACTCCGCTCATACCCCAAACTAGCCATGAACTCTTTAAGAGCTGATTCCTCCGGGGTTGAAAAAGTACATCCTTCTGGTAGATGTAGGGCCTTGCGAATTGTACCAGGAGTTACCCCATATGTAGAATCATCCACTTCGAAAACAATACTAGGAGTACCATTTGGACCACCATTATCAAAGTTTCCAGTTCTCCAAAATGTCAGAACTTGTTGGCTCGAAAAGGTTGAAGGTTGGGTCAATGCATACCTGATTTCACCGTGTGCAAGAAAATCTTGCACAAAATGCAACTCAGACGGAGCTTCAGCATTATCAAGAATTGCATCATAGTTATTTGGAACAAATTTAGCTCCATCAATGATCAAATTTTTAGGTGCCATGAAAATAATCGAGATTTAAGAGTGCCTGTTAGGTGTTTGATAAAATGTCTATATGAAAAAAAAACGTCAGGAGAAGAAAGAGAGTAAAAGCAAATAGAGAGATAAAGTATAAAAGTGAATAAAAGATTAGAAAATCTTCTCTCTGTCTTACTTATACTTTGAAAAAAAATGTAACCGTTGGACATCTGTCAGACATGCAGTAATAATGAATAGTTAATGGGCACGGGAAAACAGTAATCATTACTTACCCACTTGCAGTTTTTCAAGGAAAAACCGTTCCACTTACCCAGTAATTCCATTAATCAAGGTAAATTAGTTTTAATTCAAAATTGAAACTGTTCCCACTTATTCAATTATTGTTCACTGCAACACCAATATTCTGAAAAAAAAATCGAGTATGAATGACCAAAATAAATCAAGTGAACAAGTACTGATAATGTAAAATCAGAACTTAATCTAAATCAAAATATGAAATGGTCATCAGAATATGAATATTTATCAGGATTTATCAATGCATTACAGAACATCTCAGACACAAGAACTTGCAAAAAAAGAAATTTCATTAATATATTAAGAGAATACATTCAAGAAATTTAAATTATATCAGAACTTTTACAAGATTGTCCTAAGCTGCTAAACCTAACGTCAACAGCCTTTTTCCTAGCTCAAGAAGCAGGGCAAGGCTGACGATGAAAAAAAACAGGAAGAAGAAAATAAATCATTTCTTCTTCCTACTCTCGACAAACAGAATAGCGAGTCTGATGATTCGCTCTTGCTGGCGGAGAGTTTCCAGCCTTTCCTCCTCTAATCGCTCCAGATGGCGATGGTAATCCATGTAGAAGAACAGGAGGTGGGTGAGTACCTCCTGGGGAACTGAGTCCCATATCTCATCAGGAATGGTAGTGACGTGCCATTCCTGCTGCCAGGCTTCACATCTCAGCTCCATGTTGAATGTTTCATAGTTCAAAAACATGTTGTAATTGACCATGGTGTTTTTGATATAAAGAGAATGAAGGTGAGTTTGTGATAAAAGAGTTGATGTGAAGGCTGATGTGAAGTGGTTGTTTATATAGGCAAAAGAATGCCAGGAGATGCAAGGAAATTTAATGCTAACAGGTAGAGTTAATTCTACCTCGTCTCCCTAGACTGGGAAGACGAAAAACAGTCATTTGAATTGTAAGTCAGGGTTTAATGCGCACAAGTAACAAGTAAACATTACTGTACATGTACGTGAACCCCTATCCCTAATGATATTGACTGTTAATATTCTACCCAAACATATTCTGATTTAAAATGAGACTGTTTTAGATTTTATCCACAAATAAGTCAAGTAAAGGATCAGATTTTAATATCAGAACTTAGACTTATATCAGAACTTAACAGTTATCAGAACATGATTTCTTAACTCGAAAAATGAATGCCTATCTTAGTAAGTCCTCACACAAATTCTGATATAGATTTTTCAGAACTTAATCATCAGAACGTGCAATCAGAACTTGTCCTCAGAATTTATGCAATGTGACACAAAAAATGTTCATCTAAAATAACATAGATCACCACAATAATTTTCATCATTCATATGGAGTGTTTAGTGTGTGCATTAAGCTAAATATCAGACAAAGAGTAAAGTCTGATTCACTTCGGTACATCTTAGAAATAAGGCATAACTAAAACTTTACTAAAAATCTGTCATTATTCTGAAACCTATTATTGAATGAGTTCATGCTTGAGTCCACCTCAACTATTTTGTGCTAATTTTGTGCATCTTTTTAAATTCCATTTTGCAGTGGCTTCTCAGTATAAGTGAGTCACGACTGCTTATCATAATTTATGCTATTATCAGAGTATTTCTCCAGTAACCATAGAGTGTGAAAAGTCACCAAGAAAATATTTTGCTTTTCTGATGCATATTTACTTAATACAAGCAATGCACTTGGGTCGTTCCTTCCACATTTTTACTCTAGATCTCAAAGGAGTACCTGATTTTAATCCTTGATTCTTTTTTTTTTTTTGATAAGAGAGGTTTATCAGCACTTAGGACATTCAACAGATTTACTAGCATCAGAACTTAACAGATGAGAAGCATTATTCTAGTTTGTGACTTAGTAATAAGATAGACAAAGTAAACTCAACTAGGCTCAATATTAGAATTTGCTTGTGTTAATAGATTTCCACAGAAATAATTACTCCTAACATGGGATCCCTAGTTTATTAAAGACTACTAGGTCAGCATTTAGCACAGGGATCCTCATAGGATTGAATAGTTATATAAACAGACATATCACTATCAGAGTTTAGAAAGTTACATCAGACAACAGTCAGTACTTAAGCAAGTTTTCAATTAAGCACAGAATACACAAAGAGAGTAATTTCTGTAAATACTGATCATAAAGTCTGATGTATCAGAACAAAACTAAGCAGATTTAGAAAAAGAACCTGAAACCATTCCAAGTTCATTTACCAATCTTGTAAAAGTAGCTTCACACAATGGTTTGGTGAAGATATCTGCTAGTTGTTGATCTGTTGGAACAAAGTGCAATTCCACTGTACCTTCATCCACATGTTCCCTGATGAAGTGGTACCTGATGCTGATGTGCTTTGTCATTGAGTATTGAACTGGATTACCTGTCATAGCAATAGCACTTTGATTATCACAGTAAATAGGGATTTTGAAATATGTTAACCCATAATCCAGTAACTGATTCTTCATCCAAAGAATCTGTGCACAACAGCTTCCTGCAGCAATGTACTCTGCTTCTACAGTTGATGTGGAAATTGACTTTTGTTTCTTTCTAAACCAAGAAACCAATCTGCTTCCAAGAAATTGGCAGCTTCCACTTGTGCTTTTCCTGTCAATTTTGCAACCTGCAAAATCTGCATCTGAGTAACCTATTAGTTTAAAATCTGATTCTCTGGGATACCATAATCGCAGATCAGCTGTTCCCTTAAGATACTTGAATATTCTTTTTACAGCTGTTAAGTGAGGTTCTCTTGGATCTGCTTGAAATCTTGCACAAAGACAGGTAACATACATGATATCAGGTCTACTAGCAGTTAGATAGAGTAAAGAGCCAATCATACCTCTGTAATCAGTAATATCTACTGATTTACCAGTATCCTTGTCCAGTTTTGTTGTAGTGGCCATGGGAGTGGATGCACTTGAACAATCTTGCATTCTAAATTTCTTCAGCAAGTTTCTGGTGTACTTAGTTTGACAAATAAAAGTGCCTTCTTCATTCTGCTTGACTTGAAGGTCCAGAAAATAGCTAAGTTCCCCCATCATACTCATTTGATACCTTGACTGCATCAGTTTGGCAAACTTCTTGCAAAGTCTGTCATTTATAGACCCAAAAATGATATCATCAACATAAATCTGGACCAGAAGTAAGTTCTTTCCATGGTTGAGTTAGAACAGTGTTTTGTCTATAGTTCCTCTGTAAACTGTAAAATCCACTTCCTGAAGAAACTGAGCTAAAGTCTCATACCATGCTCTAGGAGCTTGCTTAAGTCCATAAAGTGCTTTATCAAGCCTGTAGACATAATCTGGATATTAAAAATCTACAAAGCCTGGAGGTTGTTCAACATATACTTCTTCCTCCAATTCTCCATTGAGAAAAGCACTTTTCACATCCATTTGAAAGACAGTAAAATTTTTGTGAGCAGCATAAGCCAAAAATATCCTTATGGCTTCCAATCTAGCAATTGGTGCAAATGTTTCATCATAATCAATTCCCTTCTGTTGAGAATATCCTTTTGCAACCAGCCTTGCCTTATTCCTTGTAATTATGCCATCACTATCAGTTTTGTTTCTGAATACCCACTTTATACCAATAACAGATCTATTCTTTGGTCTTGGCACTAGGGTCCAGACCTTGTTTCTTTCAAATTCATTTAACTCTTCCTGCATTGCTTGCACCCAATCAGCATCTTGAAGAGCTTCTTCCACTTTCTTTGGCTCAGTCTGAGAAAGAAAAGAATTGTAAAGACATTCATTTGAAGTACCTGTTCTAGTTCTGACACCTGCATCCGGATTTCCAATTATCAGATCAGGTGTATGTGATTTAGTCCACTTCCTTGCAGATGGAAGGTTTTTTCTAGAACTGGATGCTCCCCCATGATCCATGATGTCTTCATTTTCATTTTCTGATGCTCCCCCTGAAACTGTGCTCTCTGAGTTGGATTCTTCAGAATTTAGATTTTCATTACTATCAGAACTTGGCTTATCAGAACTTGACGAATCAGAACTTGAAGAGCCAGATGTATGTTCTGATGCTTCTTGAGATGTGGTAAGATCTTGAGTATGCTCCCCCTGCATAGGTGCATCTTCCTGTGACGTAGTCACCACAGTTTCAATAACATCAGAGTTTAATCCATCAGAGTTTGCAGTATCAGGACTTATATTGTCAGGATTTTCAGTATCAGAATTTGAGTCTTCATTTTCAAATCTCAGCTGATCATGATCAATAAAATCTTCAAGTCCAGTAATCTTCTTATCATCAAAAGAGACATTGATAGATTCCATGACCACTCTTGTTCTCAAGTTATAGACTCTGAAGGCTTTTGTGGAAAGTGGATATCCAACAAAGATTCCTTCATCAGCTTTTAGATCAAATTTGGATAGCTGTTCAGGATGAGTCTTAAGAACAAAACACTTGCATCCAAATACATGAAAATACTTCAGATTTAACTTCTTTTTCTTCACCATCTCATATGGTGTCTTTCCTTGCTTGTTAATGAGTGTTACATTTTGAGTAAAACAAGCAGTATGCACAGCTTCAGCCCAGAAATAGGTTGGAAGCTTTGCTTCTTCAAGCATTGTACGTGCAGCTTCAATGAGAGTTCTATTCTTCCTTTCAACAACTCTATTTTGCTGTGGAGTTCCAGGAGCAGAGAATTCCTGCTTGATTCCATGGTTTTTGCAGAACTCTTCCATTATCAAATTCTTGAACTCCGTGCCATTATCACTCTTTATTGTCTTCACAGAATCTTTGACCAATTTATCCAGTTGTTTGACATGATCAATCAAGATAGATGCAGTTTCACTTTTTGTGTGCAAGAAATACACCCATGTGTATTTGGTGAACTCATCCAGTATGACCAAAGCATATTTCTTCTTTGCAATAGACATGACATTTACTGGACCAAATAGATCAATATGTAGTAGGTGATAAGGCTCAAGAATTGATGATTCAGTCTTTCTCTTGAATGAGGATTTTCTTTGTTTAGCCTTCTGACAAGAATCACAAAGGCCATCAGGAGCAAATACTGACTTTGGCAGTCCTCTCACAAGATCTTTCTTGACCAACTCATTTATATTGTTGAAATTTAAATGAGAGAGTTTCTTGTGCCAATTACAGCTTTCTTCAATTGATGCTCTACTCATCAGGCAGATTGCAGAACCATTAGTACTTATTGAAAGCTTTGCTTCATAAATGTTACCACGCCTGTATCCTTTCAGAACAACTCTGCCTGTAGATTTACTCACAACTTCACAGTGTTCTTCAAAGAAATCAACATGATAACCTCTGTCACAGATTTGACTTATACTCAGCAGATTGTGTTTAAGTCCTGAGACCAGAGCTACTTTATTAATGATGACATTCCCAAGATTGATATTGCCATATCCCAATGTTTTTCCAATGTTGCCATCTCCATAAGAAACACTTGGTCCAGCTATCTCCACAAAGTCTGATAGCAGGGCTTTATTTCCAGTCATATGTCCTGAACATCCACTGTCCAGAACTAGGATGTTTTTCCTGTTGCCCTGCAATCACAAAGACCACTAATGATTAGTTTTAAGGACCCAGACTTGCTTGCATCCTTTGGCCTTATCAAGTTTGTTAACATTTGCAGTGGATTTAGCATCAGAGTTTATGTTAACATTTTTCTTATCAGAATTTACACTATCAGACTTTGAATCAGAATTTACACTAGAAGGAACAATGGAAACTTTCTTTAAAGAAGGTTTTATTTGATAATAATCATAGTATAAACTATGATATTCCTTACAAGTATAAATGGAATGCCATAAACTACCACAATGAAAACAAGGATTTTGTGGCTTATATCTAACAGACTGACTCTTAACTCCTGACTTTGAAGGTAAGGAGTTTATGTTCTTATTCTTCCTGCAAAAAGAAGCCAGATGGTTAGAACTTCCACAGTTATGACACGTTTTCCTAGGAGCTTTAGGAACAGGTTTATAATCATTGCTTTTATTCACACCTTCCTTTCCATTCCTATTTTTCCTAGGTGTTTTTACCTTGTTTGCATTCTTAACATCTTTCAGCTTATGCTGAAGCTGCTTCTTTGTCATTATGCCTATGTTTACTTCAGTTGTCTTTTCCTGTTTTAGTTTGTCAGAAGTTAATCCCTTTTTAACTTCTGATTTCTCATTATCAGACTTTACAGCTACAAACTTAACAGGTTTTAACTTTGGCTTTTGCTTAACAACAAGCTTAATTTATACAGTTCCTTTATCATTCTTATCCTCTCCATAACCTAAGCCCTCTTTCCAGTTTTCACTACATAACAAATTCTGAGTTGTTCTGCCAGAGTTAGTCCAAGTCCTGATAACCTCTCTTTCCTTTTCTAACTCAGTTTTTAGGGATTCATTCATTTTTATTACTTCATCCCTAACATAAAAAGCATCATCTCTATCTTTCTGAGTTTGATGGAACATAACTAACTCCTTTTCTAAGAAATCATTTCTTTTCTTAAAAGAAAGATTTTCAGAAGTTAATCTTTCACATGTTGGAGTTTGGTCTCTATAACTAACAAACATGGTTTTAAGATATCTTCTCAACTCATTAATATCATCAGTATGAAAGGCATAAGTGGTTTGAGGTACCTTTGATTCAGCAGCTTCAGAACTGCTTTTAGCACTTGCCTTATCGGCATTTGCCATCAAGGCATAATTCTCCTCACTTTCAGAATCTGAGGTGTCTGTCCAGCTTTTCTTCTTTGTGACAAGAGCCTTGCCTTTGTCACTCTTCACTTTCTTGCGATCAGGAGATATGTGGCCTTTCTCACCACAGTTGTAGCATTTGACATTTGTATAATCTCCTCTGTCAGACTTTCCTCCTCTGCTATCAGATCTTCTGAAATTCTTCTTATCAGAACTTGTGCCTTTCCTGGAAAACTTCTTTCCCTTCCTGAACTTTCTGTATGCAATCTTTGTGATCCCTTTCACCATAAGAGCACACAACTTCATCATCTCTTCATCAGCATCCGTCCCAGGCAGGCTTTCAGATTTCGAGTCATCATCATTTTCAGAACTTGATGACTCAGTATCAGACTTTGTGAAAAGAGCTTTACCCTTGTCTTTCCTTGAGGTAGGTGCTTTGGGGGATTCTTCTTCAGCTTTAAGAGCAACTGTCCTTGACTTTCCTCCTTTCATCTTGCTTCTTTGTTCCATCTCAAGTTCATGAGTCTTGAGCATTCCATAGATTTCATCAAGAGTTGTTTCATCAAGATTGTAGTTGTCTCTTATTGTTGTTGCCTTCAAATCCCAGCATTCAGGAAGAGCTAACAGGAATTTAAAATTTGAATCTTTAAGATCATACTCCTTATCAACCAGTGACAGATCATTCAAGAGTTTGACAAATCTATCATATAAGTCAGTCAATGACTCATTAGCCTTTGAGTCAAAGTGTTCATACTCTTGAGTGAGTATTGTCTTCCTGTTCTTCTTAATCGTATCAGTTCCCTAACACCTTGTTTCCAGGGCATCCCATATATCCTTTGCAGTCTTGCAGTTTATTACCCTGTTTGACATTACATTATCAATGGCACTATACAGTAAGTATCGTACCTTAGCATCCTTAGCAATTGATGCGATATCTTCAGCAGTATAATCACTCTTCTCCTTTGGTACCGTCTTTGCTGCTTCACCTGTAACTGCAACCGCGAGCTTGGTTGGTTTGTGAGGCCCTTCCTTGATTCTATCAAGATATTCTGGATCTGTTGCTTCCAGAAACATGGTCATCCTCACCTTCCATATGGGATATTCAGATGGTCTCAATATGGGAACTCTGATTGTCTCATATCGACTTTAAATTTGTGTCTTTGGAGGTTCTTCAGTTTTGGTGGGCTTAGTTGGAGTTTCTGTTTTAGACATGATTGTGTTTGGGTCTTAAACTATTTGTACGCTAACAGATTGGCTCTGATACCACTTGTTAGGTCACACACACACTGTAGAGGGGGTGAATACAGTGTAAAGTACAATCAAATCGAACTTTAATAACTCAAGTAACTAGAAAACAAACTTTATTGAAACAATAAACTCCGTTACAGTATGGAACTGCTACCTCTCAACGATGAACAAATATCACGAGAGCTGCTAGGGTTACAATGAATAATATTTTCGATAATGATAACACTTATAGTGTAAACCATATGTCTGTGTTTATATACTACACAGTTACAAGATAATTGCTAATTGATATGGAATATAATTATGCTTCCTAAAATATATCAATCAGATATCTTTTCTTCCAAGTATTCTATTCTTCATAAAATTCCTTCTTCATGCATATCTCTTCTTATGTTTGTCTCAGATCTTCTTTCCTTTAATCAGTTGTTGTCCTTATCTGAACGTCCTTCAGTACTTAAGTTCTGATATCCATCTTCTGATGATTATCTCCTGATAATATAAGTACTAATGTACTTATGTCCTGACTTCCAGTAAGTACTGATTTATCCTGTTTAAGTAAGATCTGAAAACTAAACATAAATCATATTAGCCATGACATTATCAAATATATCTAACAGAATAAGCTCATTCTTCTCATTAGCGACCACAGTGATACCTCTGTTATTTGGCACACACTAAATTGGGCTCACCCATGAACTGTTAGAAATAGGGTAAATGATCCCTGCATCCAGCCACTTGAGAATTTCCTTCTTCACAACCTCTTTTATGATAGGGTTTAACCTTCTTTGTTGCTCAACAGTAGGCTTACTATCTTCCTCTAGCAGAATTTTATACATACAATAAAAAGGGCTGATTCCCTTGATATCTGTTATAGTCCAACTAATTGCCGATTTGAATTCTCTAAGAATCCTCAAAAGCTTCTCGTCGTCGCTACCTGAAAGGTCAGATGCAATAATAACAGGCAAAGTAGATGCATCACCTAAAAATGCATACCTCAAATGTTCAGGTAAAGGCTTAAACTCAAGAGTAGGAGCTTCCTCAATAGATGGCTTGAGGCGCTTAGGAGCTTTGTTCAACTCCTCCAATCCCAGATATTCAAAAGGCATATCAATCTTCCTCTTCCAGGGAGAAGCATTTAGAAATTGCAACTGCTCATCCCCTTCATCATATTCGCTATCGGAATTTCCCAGCAAGGCCTTCTCTAAGGCATCAGATCTTAGCAATTTATCAAGTTCTAAAGTAACCACAGAATCAACCAACTCTACTTTTAAGCACTCCTCATTTTCTCTAGGGAACTTCATGGCATTGAACATATTAAAAGTTACATCCTGATCCATCACTCGCATGGTGAGTTCACCTTTCTACACATCTATCAAGGTTCGGCCAATAGCCAAGAAAGGTCTTCCCAAGATTATGGGAACCTTCTTATCCTCCTTGAAATCAAGAATTACAAAATTAGCAGGGAAAATGAGTTTATCTACCTTGACCAAGACATCCTCCACAATACATCGCGGATATATAATAGAACGGTCAGCCAACTGCAAAGTCATATAAGTGGGCTTTGGATCAGGAAAGTCTAACTTCTTGAAGATTGACAAGGGAATCAGATTGATACTAGCTCCCAAGTCACATAAACATTTGTCAAATGACACATTTCCAATGGTGCACGGAATAGTGAAGCTTCCAGGATCTTTAAGTTTCGGAGGCAATTTCTATTGCAGCACAACACTGCATTCCTCCGTGAGAGCAACCGTCTCTAAGTCATCAAGCTTCACCTTTCTAGAGAGAATACCTTTCATGAACTTTGCGTAACTAGGCATTTGTTCAAGAGCTTTAGTGAAAGGTATGTTGATGTGAAATTTCTTGAATACCTCCAGAAACTTCTCAAAATGCTTATCCAGCTTTTTCTTCTGCAGCCTCTTAGGAAAAGGAGGTGGAGCATAGATCTGTTTATCCCCTGTATTACCCTCAGGAGGAGTGTGCTCAACAGTAGTCTTCCTTGGTTCCACTTCTGCTTCCTTCTGCACTTATTCTTCTTCAACCTCAACTTCAGATTCTGGAGTCTTAGCTTTTTCAGGATTGGCAACCTTACCAGACCTCAATGTAATTGCTTTCACATGCTCCTTAGCTTCCTTCTTGCCTTGCACTTCAGTATCACTCAGAAGCATGCCAGGTTGACGATTCAGTAATGCGTTAGCAATTTGCCCAATCTGATTCTCCAAGATCTTTATAGACGCATCTTGGCTTTTGCACATGAGCCTCAACTCCTCCAATTCAGATTTTTCATTAGCTTGCGATAGCTTCTGAAGTTGAAGTTGTTGCCTAGGGGCATAATGCGGTTGCTGAAAACTCGGAGGGTTATACTGCTTTGTTGTGTATGACTGATAAGATTGTTGCACCGCGTTCTGATTGATACTCCAGTTGAAGTTAGCATGATTGCGGTTATTTGGATGATAAGAGGCCGCAGCTTGTTGCTGTGATCTTTGAAAGTTGCTCATAAATTGAGCTGATTCGCTAAAAATAGCATACTGCTCTGTTTCATGCGTCCCCGCACAAAGCTCACAAACACTAGTGATTTAATTAACTCCATAATTCGCCAAAGAGTCCACTTTCATCGTCAAAGCTTGAAGTTGAGCAGCTATAGCAGTAGCTTTATCCACTTTCGAGATTCCTGCTACCTTGCCTTACAACATTCTTTGCGTAGGATTCTGGTATTCGTTAGTTGCCATGAGCTCAATCAACTTATACGCTTCATTATAGCTTTTGGCCCATAAGGCTCCACCAGATGTTGCATTGAGCATAGGTCTAGACTGAGCGCCTTTATAATCATTCAATCATACATGCCATGGTGTGGGCACTTCCTTAGCATCTCCTTATATCGATCCCAAGCCTGACACAGAGATTCTCCAGTTTGCTGAGCAAACTGAGTAAGAGCATTCCTGATTGCAGCAGTCTTTGCCATAGGAAAAAATTTAGTGAGAAACTTTTGAGCAAGATCCTCCCATTTGGTGATAGACCCTGGTGGTAGAGAATGTAACCAGCACTTTGCTTTATCCCTCAGAGAGAATGGGTAGAGTCGCAGCTTGATAGCATCTTCAGTCACCCCATTGAATTTGAAAGTGTTGCAGATCTCGATGAAATCCCTAATGTGCATGTTGGGGTCTTTTGTAGGGGAACCCCCAAACTGAACTGAGCTATGTATCATCTGAATTGTGCTCGACTTGATCTCAAAGGTGTTAACCGAGATGGCTGGTCTGATGATGCTCAACTGAATATCATTGATCTTAGGCTCAGAATAGCCCATCAGAGCCTTAGGATTTTCTGCTTGATCTCCCATCACTATTAAAGCTGGTTCCTTGACTTTTTCTTCTTCTTCTACTTTCTCTTCGTCCTCAAAAACTTCCTTTCGAATCACTACAGCTTCTTCCTCGTCTTGATCCAGAGTTCTCTTACGAGCCCGCGAACGCTTACGCATACACGCTCGCTAGAGTACCTGAAACACGAAAAGGGAAAGAGTAAGTAAGTAACAATGTCCGAGTCAATGAACTTTAACGATCAGTGAAGACAAACACATAAACTAAAAGTATACACGCTAAAATTCTCCCAAGTATACGCGTTCGCAAGTAATATAGAATTATTTCTAGTATGTTCCCACAGGGACAAGCTTAGACTAACTTTGTGATTTATGCACTTATGCAACAATGATATGGCTATTATTCAATGCTAAGACGAATAATAAATTGGGTTTTAACTATACTACGATTAACTATTGAGAATTATAGTAGAGAACATTAACTAAAGAGAGTAAAGAGAGTTGAATAATATATATCACAAACATGGGATTCTAACTTCATTAAGTACTTCATTCAATAGCCTTTTCATTCTTAACCTTAGCATGTAATGATGATGACACTAATCAGATTACACGAAACTGATAAATGCCAACTTTCGTTGTACGAATAACATACTACCAGACATCCATAAAAGAGATAGAACCTGAATAAACACCAATTATGTTGAAACTCTATATGTCTATAGAATTTGACAACATAACGGTTTAATGCACAAGTTATCTATCATGATTATATAGGACAAGCAAGATGGTTAAAATTACCAATGAATCATGCATAACAATAACACATGAACCTATACTAGCATGGCAAGTTCTAAACCCTTAAATTCAATGTCGCTTCATTAAGAATTAACACGCTATCTTATAAGTTCGCGACGCTCATAAGACGAATAAGCACAACCAATACTAGGCTATCATACAATCACCACACACTAAGGTATCGAAATAAATCAACTATAGAAATCCATAAATAAATCCGCTAGAACCCCAGGATAATGATTAGCCCATAATCGGACTCATCATCAACGTAAGTTCCGATGAAATCATGTAAATAAATGTAGTCTTTATAAACAAATAATAAACCAAGTACGAAATCCAGAGTATTAGGTTCAACAAAACAAGAAACGAGCATCCAATATTATAACTTAGAACAAAGATTCACAAAAATAAACTAGATCTTCTTCACCTTCGTTGAATTGTGCTATAGGTCTTCTTGTCGTCTTCTCCTTCAGCTCCGTTACATCTCTCTCTTGAAAAACATCTTTTATTTAAGTATATATAGCAGCCCATGCAAAGTAGAAGTATTCCAATTAGAAGCCAAGTAGAATCATGATTTCAACATCCTGACCCGGCATGGCCGCGTGCTTCACTAGCGCGGGCGCGCTGCATCTCTGTAGTTTGGGCGCGGCCGCGCGCTATGACAGTGCGGGCATGCCGTGCTCCTGGAGAAAATTCTGCTTTTCTTTAATTCTTGCTGCAATGAGTTGGTTTCCCGAGCTTTATTCCATGGACACAATCCTAACACCATATTAGCACCAAAACAATGCTAATTCACGTGAATCTTAGATTAATGCCTGAAATGCAAAAACAATAGAAAAACATCAAAACACCCATAACTTGAGTGCAAATACACCAATTCAAAGCTTACTGGAGCGTTATAAAGTGTCATAAATGCCACTAAATAGGTTGCAAATCTCGAACACTCTCAAGTTTTGGATGAAAAAGCTGTGGCTGAAGAAGAAGTGCAAAAGGAAGCTGAAGCGGAACCAAGGAAGACTACTGTTGAACACACTCCTCCTGAGTGTAATACAGGGGAGAAGCAGATCTATCCTCCACCTCATTTTTCTAAGAGGTTGCAGAAGAAAAAGCTGGATAAGCAGTTTGAGAAGTTTCTGGAGGTGTTCAAGAAACTTCATATCAACATACCTTTTACTGAAGCTCTTGAACAAATACCTAGTTATGCGAAGTTTATGAAAGGTATTCTTTCTCGAAAAGTGAAGCTTGATGACTTAGAGACCGTTGCTCTCACGGAGGAATGTAGTGTTGTGCTGTAACAGAAGTTGCCTCCGAAGCTTAAAGATTCTGGAAGCTTCACTATTCCTTGCACCATTGGAAAAGTGTCATTTGAAAAATGCTTATGTGACTTGGGAGTTAGAATCAATCTGATGCCTTTTTCAATCTTCAAAAATTTGGACTTACCTGATCCAAAGTCGACTTATATGACCTTGCAGTTAACCGATCGTTCTATTACATATCCACGAGGCATTATGGAGGATGTTTTGGTCAAGGTGGACAAACTCATCTTTCCTGCCAATTTTGTAATTCTTGATTTTAAGGAGGATAAGAAGATTCTTATAATCTTGGGAAGACCATTCTTGGCTACAGGCCGAACCTTGGTCGATGTGCAGAAGGGTGAGCTCACCATGCGAGTTCTGGATCAGGATGTAACTTTCAATATGTTTAATGCCATAAAATTCCCTACGGAAAATGAGGAGTGCTTAAAAGTGGAGTTGCTCGATTATGTGTTTACTTCAGAACCTGATCAATTGCTAAGGTCTGATGCCTTAGAGAAGGCCTTGTTGGGGAATTCCGATAGTGAATATGATGAAGAGAATGAGCAGTTGCAATTTCTGAATGCTTATCCCTGGAAGCGGAAGGTGGATATGCCTTTTGAATCTCTTGAAATGGAGGAGCTGAACAAATCTTCAAAGCGCCTCAAGCCATCTATTGAGGAAGCTCCTACACTTGAGCTTAAATCATTGCCTAAACACTTAAGGTATGCTTTTTTAGGTGATGCATCTACTTTTCCTGTGATTATTGCATCTGACCTTTCAGGTAGTGATGAGAAAAAACTCTTAAGAATTCTGAGAGAGTTCAAATCGGCAATTGAATGGACTATAGCAGATATTAAGGGAATTAGCCCTTCTTATTGCATGCATAAAATTCTGCTAGAGGAAGGTAGCAAGCCTACTGTTGAGCAACAGAGAAGGCTAAATCCAATCATGAAAGAAGTTGTGAAGAAGGAAATTCTCAAATGGCTGGATGCAGGGTTCATCTATCCCATTTCTGACAGTTCTTGGGTGAGTATAGTTCAGTGTATGCCAAAAAAAGGAGATATCATGGTTGTAGCTAATGAGAAGAATGATTGCATTCCTACTCAAACAGTCACGGGGTGGAGAGTTTGCATGGACTACAGGAAGCTGAACAAGGTCACGAGAAAGGATCACTTCCCTCTACCTTTTATTGATCAGATGCTTGACAGATTGCCTGGGCACGAGTACTACTGTCTTCTGGATGGCTATTCGGGCTATAATCAGATTTGCATTGCTCCAGAAGATCAGGAAAAACTACTTTCACTTGTCCATTTGGTACTTTCGCCTTCAGAAGAGTTTCTTGTGGTTTATGTAGAGCACCTGCCACATTTTAGAGATGCATGATGGCTATCTTCTCTGACATGATTGGTCAGAATGTGGAGATGTTTATGGATGATTTCTCTGTGTTTGGTGATTCTTTTGATGAGTGCTTGCAGAATCTTGGCGCATTTCTTAAAAGGTGTGTTGAGACCAATCTGGTTCTCAACTGGGAGAAATGTCACTTTATGGTACGAAAGGGAATTATTCTTGGGCACATGGTCTCTTGTAAGGGTCTTAAGGTGGACAAAGCCAAGGTAGGGGTCATTGAAAATCTTCCTCCACCAATTTCTGTTAAGGGAGTTCACAGCTTTCTTGGTCATGCGGGTTTCTATAGGCGGTTCATCAAAGACTTCTCTAAAATCTCTAAACCCTTGTGGAATCTTCTAGATAAGGAAGTCCCGTTCAAGTTTGGTGACTAGTAACTAGCTGCTTTTGAGTTTTTGAAGAAGAGTTTGATCACAGCACCTGTCATAACTGCACCTGATTGGAATGAACCTTTTAAGATGATGTGCGATGCAAGTGACTTTGCAGTTGGAGCAGTTCTTGGAAAGAGAAAAAACAACATATTTCACGTGGTTTACTATGCTATTAAGACCCTCAATGGTGCTCAACTAAATTATACTTCTATTGAGAAAGAACTTTTGGCCATTGTCTACGGTTTTGAGAAGTTTTGATCTTATTTGCTTGGGACAAAGGTGACAGTTTTCACTGATCATGCTGCGATTCGATATCTCGTCTCGAAGAAGGACTCGAAGCCTAGATTGATTAGATGGGTTCTTTTTCTTCAAGAATTTGAATCAGAGATCAAGGACATAAAAGGTATTGAGAATCAAGTCGTTGATCATCTCTCGCATTTGGAAGACCCAAGTACAACTTCACAAGATAAGACATTGATAAATGTGTCTTTTCCCCTTGAGCAGCTGTTTGGGATACAAGAAGAAGAACCGTGGTTTGCAGACATTGTGAACCACCTTATGAGTAATATCATGCCTCCAGATTTATCTTATGCTCAAAGGAAGAAGTTTCTTCATGAGGTGAAGTGGTACATGTGGGATGAACCATATCTGTTTAGGCAAAGAGCTGACCAAATCATTAGGAGATGTATTCCGTACAGTGAAACGAGGGGATCTTGCGAGACTGTTATTTGACTGTTTATGGAGGCCACTAGGGTGGAGAGATGACAGTAGCCCATGTTCTTCAAGAGGGATTCTTTTGGCCTACATTGTTTAAGGATGCACATCACTTTGTTTTGAAGTGTGATCGATGCCAGCGTGTGGGTAATATGTGCAAGAGGGATGAGATGCCTCTTAATGTGTGGCGCCCTCCAAACACGGGTCAGAAGTTTGGGGTCTATAACACAAACACATTATATTAACGTGTATAAGAAATATTATTTGCAATGACCCTGCTTTATGTAACCATGGATCGCAATAGGTTTAAGTATGAAAACAAGCCACAACCTTAATTTATTACATCATATCGAATCCCGACTGAATTAACTTACAATTGATAATAAAGTTTTTGTTACAATCGTACTATCTCTCCACTGCATGAAGCTCCTGCTAACTCGATTCACTTCAAACTGGAACCTTAGCCCGCACTTTGGACTGAGGCACTTCTCTATCATCCATATCATTTTTAACTGTAAAATATATAAAAGAATCGCAAGGGTGAGCTAACTAGCTCAGCAAGTCATAATAGTGATAACTGAGGTCAAACAATGATCAAATGAGATGATTCAAAGGAATCAAGTTTCTTTTTAACTAATCATTAGAATTGGATATTCATTTTAAGTTTATTTTTTAAAAACCAAGGTTAGGCTGCTGATCAGTCACGCACTAACCCCGAGCAAGCACACAGCACTGCTCTAATTACTGGATCCAAGGCACACATTGGCCTAACTTGACCATTTGTATGGTCTGACCACGAATTTGGTCCACATATATAAAAACTATCCAATCCTAAAGCAGTTCAATATGATAACAATATGATTCAATAAAACAAGATCATAATTAATGATGGTTAAACATTTGCATAAAAACGTAAGGAACTCATGGATATCTCGAGGGTATATCAGGGTATGTATAAAAAACGATTTTCAGTTTGTACAAGGGTCAGGTATTTGACCAGTAATGATTTTTCAGAATATGGTTCTTTGATGCTATTAAGAATAACTGGAGTATAAAAGTTTCTGTGTTTTCAAATCATTCTCTTTCAGTGTTTGGTGTTTGGTAGTTATACCTTTGAGAAGTAGTATTATATTTGTATGGTTTGGTGTCTGAGGATCAACAAAGGATGGATTACAAAGAATAAGGCTTATGGCTCAAGATCAAGAAAATCAGGGTTCAAAGTTAAATGGTTTGAAGCTCGTACAATATAAAACAGGAGTTATTTTGTATAATAGCGACATGTTATAAAACAGTTCGAAAAAAATTACAATATATCTTGAAGAAAAGTTCGGAAGTACTTGCCTTACAGGCTTTACAACTATTACTGATCAATTCTGATCCGACTCTGCCGATCAGGCTTTAACGTCCAACCACTAGATCCCATTGGATTCGACTTCGACACTCAGGTTTTTCTGTTGAAACTCTACTGAGCTCGTTGATTGACTACTAGGTCATTTCTAGTCCATCGTCCACTTCCAGGTTCCCGATTATAACCTACAGGGTCGAAATACCCTACGTTAGACGTCTAGGTATGCTTGATATATCCTCCGTACTAATTCTTACCCAACGATATTCAAACTCGACTCGTAATTATATGGATTATTATAATATAACATCACACCCCACAGTCAGAGTTTACATTCTCAAGAAATCGGTTTGGTATTCGTTTTCCGAAAATACGTATATTTGTAATTTTACAAAATCAGGGTTATGGATTTTAGAAAATTATTTCATCACATCGTGCAATCAAGTTTCATATTGAACATATTTATATCTATATAACCATTCGACGTCCCGATAATCGTTGGATACGCTCCCGTATTTTTGTAGGTAAATTTCCTGGAAATCGGGCAGCGTCTCCTTTGTTTATCGGATCGTCGAAACATCAATCGACGTCAATTCCATAACAACAATCCAATTCACAACAAACACAATCCTAACTATCACTTCAACCCAACAATCAATCCAATAACAATTCGGCGACTAAATTACGTACTCGACTTTACTGTAAAAATCAAATTCTCATTTCAAAAATAATTCCATGAATTAATTTATTCATTTTAAAATATTAGGACTCAGATAAACATCATCATCGTCCAGCGTCCACTCGTAAAAATTCATTGTGGACGGTGGCGAAATTTTGCGGGTACCCGATTAATTCCGGGTTTCCAACGCGAAATTCCACCGATTACTTACAATTATTCCCCGCACTAAAATATTTCATTTCACGAATATTAATCGAATAAAATTCCTGCAGAGAAATTAATAAAATAATATTAAAATAACATACCACAACCATACGCGCAGAAACGGAAAAGGAACATGACAGCCACAACAACAACCGGAAACAGGGGTCAACGGCGGCAAAAACACCGGCCACACACGCAACACACACACCACAGAATCACACACACACGAGCATATGTATACACACACAATATATATATACATAACCAACAGAATCAATCGGACCACCAAGCCTCACCGGAAATTAGGCGGTGGTGGCGAAGCAAACAACGACAACAAGAAACGGCACAAGGAAGAGACGAAGAAGAAGAACGAAGGAAGAACGAGAGAAACGAGAGGTGAGAGAGAGAACAGAGAGAGAGTCGAGAAACAGATAGATGAGAGTGAAGAAGAAAACACAGGGGTGTGTTTTTATTTATTAAATGACTAACACGCTGCAACAGCCACGAATAATTAGCTGCCACCTGTCTATGAATTCTTTTATCAATCCACACGTGTCTGGTTTTCCATTTGCAAGCCCGGTTCTGACCCGCATTTTGTAATTTATCGAACCAAGTGGCACATAAAACAATTTTAGAAAATTACGAGAATGGTTATAAAATATTATAAATATTCCGAAATTTATAAAAACATAAATTTCATAATTTTAAAATAATTTCTGAAATACAATTTATACCCGCTTTTATCAATTAAACGAATCGACGCGCGGGTAAAATTAATCCTGAAAATTCCCAAAATAATTTTAAAATTCTCGGAATATTCCAAACTTAAATAAATATGAGTTTCATAATTTTTGAAGAATTCTGGAATTAAATACAGGTTTTACAAATAAATATAATCAGAAAATCATACAGGGTTAAATAATTGATGAAATATTGATTTCTAAATTTTGTAAAAAAAATCCCAAAAATAATTATTATTATTATAAAACCATAAAAATAATTTTACAGACATTTCAAATATTCATGCAAATAAATTTGCATTAAATTCACTTTTAAAAGTGAAAACAATTCAATATGACTCCATAATTGATCACGGGGACAACCTGGTACACCATAAAGCATATATGGATAATAATCAAACAACACATAGCGGTCAAAACCAACATACATATCTTATCTATTTAATAATTTCCATAATTGCACAATTAAATAATTTAAAAAGAATACACGAGTCGTTATATAATGTGCTTCTCGAGGTTAAAATCTTTGATGTTTGGGGAATCGACTTCATGGGGCCGTTTGTTTCATCTTGCAATAATCAGTATATCTTGTTGGCAGTTGATTATGTCTCGAAATGGGTTGAAGTCAAGGCTTTGCCGATAAATGATGCGAAGGTAGTGCTTAATTTTCTTCATAAGCAGATATTCACATGATTTGGGACTCCAAGAGTCATAGTCAGTGACGATGGATCGCATTTATGCACGCAAGTTCACTGCTATGATGCAAAGATATAATATGAATCATCGTATTGCTACAACCTACCATCCTCAGACTAATGGTCAAGCTAAGGTGTCTAATAGAGAGATCAAGCATAATCTAGAGAAATTTGTGTGTCCATCAAGGAAGGATTGGTCTTTGAAGCTTGATGAAGCTGTTTGGGCATATAGAACACCATACAAGACTGCGTTAGGTATGTCTCTGTTTCAGTTGGTTTATGGTAAGGGGTGTCATTTACATGTGGGGCTCGAGTATAAAGCGTATTGGGTTTTGAAGAAGTTGAATCTTGATTTAGATGCAGCTGGTAAGAAAAGAATGCTTTAATTGAATGAACTCGACGAATTTCGACTTCAAGCGTATGAAAATAACAAAATATATAAGGAGAAAGTCAAGAGGTGGCACGATAGGGGTCTGGTGCTTAAATCATTTGTGTCGAGGAAGCAAGTTCTTTTCTTCAACTCTCGTCTCCGTCTTTTTCCTGGAAAATTGAAGTCGAGGTGATCCGGGCCTTTCATAATCATTATTGTGTTTCCGCACAGAGCTGTGGAGATTTTTGAGAATGATCCAGGCCAAGCGTTCATAGTGAATGGATAGAGGTCAAAGCACTACTATGGGGATGTGGCAAACCGTGAGGTGGTTAGTGCCGTTCTATTGTCTACTTGATCTCGTGATTCTATGTTAAGCTAACGACGTAAACTAAGCGCTTCTTGGGAGGCAACCCAAGTTTATTGTACATTAGTAGATAGAGGAAAAAGGAAAAAAAGAGAAAAATACAAAAAAAATCAGAAAAATAGAAAAATTCGGTGCCAACTACAGTAGCACAGCGCGCCCGCGCTGTGAAGCGGGGCGGCCGTGCTGATTTGACAGAAACTGTGCGAGCCTACGCTACCTGGCGAGGCGGCCGCACTGGATTGGTAGAAGCATGGCACGCCCACACTGAGGTAGCGCGTGGCCGCGCTGGGTCCCTGTTTCTGAAAAAAAAAACAGAAATTCGGGAATTTGAAGGCAAAATTAATTACTACCCGAATTTTACTCTCCCCCATCCCATATTTCCCTCTCCAAATCAAACCCATTATTCTCATTATTCCCATAATCAATTCCCACTTCTTTTCCATAACTAATTCTCTCCCAATCTCCTATATATACATACAGTTATACACAACTCCTCCATCACTTTTCAAAATCTCAAACACACAAATCGCTCTTACAAACTTCGGTTCTCTCAAGCTTATTCAATCTCAATAGCACCAAAAATACAACAAACCCAAGTTAGCAGCAACACCACTGATTCTTCGAGTGCGGGTGGTCTGAGGCCTAGGTTTTCAACTCCCGAGGCTGAGGCGGAGTGTGCGAGGCTGTTTTCGAAGCCTAAAGCCAAGGAGCGTGGTTTTCTGCCATTGGGAAAAGATGGTAAGTTGTTGGAGATGATCTTGGAGATGGGCTGGGTTGCTTTTTGCGAGACACCCGCTGCTGTGCCCATGATTGTGGTGCGTGAGTTCTACGCGAATGCTAATACGGAGAAGAACGGTTTCACGGTGGTTAGGGGGATGACTGTGGAGTATAGTGATGAGGCTATTCGTCGGGCGATTGAGCAGCCCGAGAGGAGGCTAGAATAGGAGAATTGGAATGAGAAGATGCAGGAGGAGTTTAACTTGGATTTGATTGTTGCTAGCCTGTGTGTGCCTGAGACTAATGGAAGTTCAAGAAGGGCACGAACGAGTATGCAACATTTCCTTCCTCGTGCATGAACAGGTTTGCACGTGCATGGAATTATTTTATTTGTGCTAACATCATGCCATCTTCTCACGTGCATGATGTTACTATGGAGCGTGCACATCTGTTGTGGGGGATTCTTCAGGGAGACTATGTGGATCTTGGGATGGTTATCCATCAGGGTATTTTGAGATTTCTTCGAGGGAGTAATACGGGTTCTATACCCTATGCGTCCATTGTGACGAAGTTGTGTGTGGTGGTTGGCATTCATTGGCCCACACATGAGCAGTTGCAGCTCCCGAGTGCCCTGATTGATAGTTCGACGATGTTGAATATACAGAAATGGTATGGTGGGAAGCCCGATCCTAAGGGGCTTAGATATTCTTATGACCATCTTCCAGGTGGAAGGCCAGCTCCTCAGGCATATGCTGGTGGCACGACGCAGGAGAGCAGAGCAGCTTGGAGAGCTGATTTGGGAGAGGCCGGTTCTTCGGGATCGCAGCAGCAACAGCAGAAAGAAGCACAGGGCAGTGCTGGGATGAGTTCAGCGCAGTATAGGCGCTTATTGAGGAGGATGGATGTGATGCTTGACATCCATAGTCGCTCTGTACAGGACCTTACCCAGGCATTGGGGACTGCATTCAGAGCCACAGGAGTTGACATCCAGTGGCCAGTATTCGGTGAGGATTCTGTATATTCGCCTCCAGACACTCCTGATACTCCACCCCTTGAGGTTGATGACCCTGATTCTGAGTAGGTTTGCCTGAATCCTTGATATTACCTTCACTGAGGATAGTGAATACTTTAAGTTTGGGGGTAGTAGTTAAGGATTATGTGTTTTATGTGAGTCTCGTATAGTTTGCATATTCATGCTAGTTTAGTTCATATAGTTGCATATTTACCATGTAGTAGTTTTTTTATTAATATTTATTTTCCCATTATTTTGTATGATAGTTTGTTCATATAGTTTCATGCATTTGCATTATAACATGATCCCTTAGACGATTTTTTCGATTGATTTGTGATATTGATTCTAGTGTAGTGATGTTGTGGTTAGTGATGTTAAGTCTTATCGAGTTGATTTGCATGCTAGAGAAAATTGTATTTTACTAAGTCTTATAGGTTGCTTGAAGTGCTAGATCATGGTCATGGTTTATTTGTTTGTCAAGGTTTAATCACTTGTTTATATTTAGAATTTAGGATATTCTCTTAATGATAAAATAACATGGATATTTAAAAATTAGAGAAAATTGGATTTCATTGCTAGTTGGTGTGGCTAGGTGTCAAATGGCTAGTAGTCGACTCATTTTATATGAGTAGTCTAGGGTTGAACGAGATGGAGTGAAACCCACTCGTTCAGAAAAGAAGAAAAAAAAGAGAAAAAAATATGTATTTATGCATAATTGATCACGAGTGGGCTCTTTAATACTTGAGTTATTAAGTTCTTAGGGGACTTTGTGCCTAGTGACCTAAGGCTTTTTATAGTCTGGGATCCACTAACCTAACGCTCGCTATATGGGTATTATTGTATAAGTATTTTATGGACCTCACTCATTGAACGGTCAAATAAGCATATTTGTGTTGTTTATGTGTTGTGAATAAAAGCATGAATCCATGTAGAACTCCGATATGAGAATTGAAGTGTTATAAGTTATTTTGATTTTAGCTTTTATTCTATTTATAACCTTGTGATTTCTTTGATGAGTAGTGAGTCAAGATTATTGATATAATTGTGATAGTCTATCTGTAAGCATTTGCACACACGCACTTCTTGCTTGTAAGTTGATTAGTGGGATTTGATTGATCTTTGTGCGAATAACTGCATTTGTTGAGATGTTGCTTGTTGATTGGTTTAGTTATTATATGGGGATCATTGCATTCATATAGTTTGCATTCATGCATTTTTATTTCTTGTTCTTTGAGTCTGTTTATGCTTGAGGACAAACATCGGTTCAAGTTTGGGGGTGTGTTAAGTGGCATTTATATCCACTTATTATTTCCTATAAAGGCTTGATTTGATGTTTTATACTCGAGTTATTTATGTATTTGATGTATTTTTGCATTTCAGGCATAAATAAAAGACTCAGGAGATTTAGCATTTTTTTGGTGCTAATTTGGTGTTAGGATGGTGTTCGAGAAGATTGCTCGTGAAAAGGCCAAATCAAAGCAGCAAGAAAATAAAAAGAAGAAGTTTTTCCAGAGAGTCAGTGTGCCCGCGTTGTGCTAACGCGTGCCCGCGCCTAAAGAGCAGAAACTCAGCGCGCCAGCGCTGTTGAAGCGCGCGGCCGCACCAGGTCGGGATGAAAGAATCCTGATTATCTTGTGATTTTGATTGATGGACTTCTACTCTGCATGGGCTGCTATATAAATATAACTTATGATCGTTTTTCATAACAAGACGTACCAGAGCATAAGGAGAAGGTGTAAGAAGACCGTAGAGCACAATTCAATCAAGGCAAAGAGGATCTAGTTTATTCTTGTGATTCTTTGTTTTAAGTTATAACTTTGGATGCTAGTTTTTTTATTTTGTGAACCTATACTCTTGTGTAATGTACTTGGTTTATTATTTATTCAGTATAAATACTACATTTATTATACCATGCTTTCATCGGAACTCACGTTGATGATGAGTCCGATTTGAAGGGTTTCGAGCACATAAAAGAAACGGAAACAGTCTTTAAAAGCGTGAAAAATCAGAATTTTCGAAACCCACTACAGGATCCATGCGAAAAACATATATTTAATTCGTAGATCAGATTGCTTACCTTAAGAAGTTTTACCAATTGGTTGACTAATGGAGATCCAAAGCTTGTTCAATCACCACGCATCCCGCTCTCGCGATCTATGCTCTATCAGTATCCACATGAATGCTTGAACGCAAGGATTGGATGTGTACTAGCACAAACTCATTTCTTCTTGCTCTCTCCATCTTCTCCCTTGGTGGCTAGGGTTTTAGTAAAAGTCTTTTTTTTACAAAATCAGCCACACAAGAGACATTATATAGAGAGTAGAAAAAGAATTTAAAACTCTTAACTAATTAAAAGTAATTATTAATTCGAAATTCTTATTTGTATTATAATTAAGTCTCACTTAATTATTTAACAAATAAATGTCATAATTAATATTAGTAAATTTGAATATCATTATTTATCTAATTAATTAAGTCAAACTTAATTAATATTATAAATAATTCAAATTACTTTAATTTAATTTAAATCCAATTTAAATTAAATAATCCTTCAAGCATTCTTTGTGTGTGACCCTATAGGTTATTATTACATTGGCAAAAAATTTTAAATCTAATTTAAAATCGTAAACAATGAGCGGCATCTAGTAATACATCATTGCTATCCAAACAATAATAATTGAATCGGTGATCGATTAAACCTTTTATGAATAATGTACAATGTAATATAATCCCTTTAACTAAATATTATAGATTAAACTAGAGGCATGTAATGTGTCATCCTCATCATAGTTCAATCCAAGTTTTCTTGATCAATGAGTAGACTATCATATCAAATCAACATTTGAGTGTGGCCACACATTTCGTAGTCTAGCTCACAGAAGAGGCCAATAATATCACTCCTAAAATAGGAGGGTTAAATCTCATCTAGATCATTTATATTTCTCATACGATTTATAAATATGAGTTGGCTCTACCGCCGCAAATGCAGCACATTCATAACATCTTTCATGTATCTTTGCTTAAAAAGTACAACCCAGATTCAAGTCATGTAATAGAATATGAACCTTTAGAGATTCAGCAAGATCTGTCTAATGTAGAACAACCGGTAGAAATACTATACCAGAAAGAGAGGACGCTTAGAAATAAGATAGTGTCGTTAGTGAAAGTTTAATGGAGGAATCATAGACTTGAGAAAGTAACTTGGGAACTTGAAAGCGAAATGCTTGATAAATATCCTCATTTATTTACTAAGGTGTGATTCTAGGGACATAATCCTTTTAAAAGGGGAAGGATGTAATATCCAGAGATTTAGCAACTTGTATTCTCGAATATTATATATGAATGTGTGATTTTATATGAAATTAGAAAATAAAAAATTTATTATTTTATATTTTTGTATGGTGTACTACTAATTGTTAATGATTTGGAGTTAGCGAGCAATGAATTGAAGAATGATAATTTATGAGAATTAAAAGAGAAATTAGTGATTTATAATTTTTACGGGTATATATGCGAGTACATGATTAAGTGACCCGTATGTATTGATACAATTAAATAAATAAAGTGAAGATGTG